>NW_004955428.1:21823650-21832415 GCF_000276665.1 Chinchilla lanigera | reverse complement strand
GTCACATCTGAAGCTTTACCTTGACTTTACTTAAAATTTGGGGAAAATTTAGTATTAATCACTTTCTGAAATGCCTTAGACTCAAATAAGTACAGTTACTCAACCAAGGTAAAGTATGCTTTAAGATTTGATTTAACACATTGAACCTCCTAGATATAAATCCTGTCTAAGCACTTGGCCTGAAATCTCAGTAACTGTTACAGGTTTGGCACAAATTGAGGTGGTATGAATAAATGAATAAATGCTATGTGCTGGGCCAATTAAAAAAGGCAAAAGATTTAATCTGAAAAGAAACCAGGGTATGGGCCAATTAACAGAAATTGACCATAATTCAGATACTTTAAATTTTTCTATGCACATGTACTCAGATTTTAAAATGTTTATTTTATATAGGCACTCCTAACATTTTCAAAAGCATGCAAACAAAACAGAAAAAAAAATAAACCAGAAATACTGTGGTTTACTATTTGAGAAAAATGAATTAATATTGAAAGCCCTCTTTGTTATTAACTTCCATAGGCTATTATGTATAATGAACTAAAATACAAAATAGATCTTAAATGATGCATTACTGTAAACTAAATATGAAATCTACCATTTTATATTTCTGGAAATTAGAGGTCCACCATGGGTCTCACTAAACTGAGTTCAGGGTATCACCAGGGCTGTGTTTCTTTCTGGAGGTTATAGACAAGAATTCATTGCCCTGCCTTTTCTTCTAGAGCACGGGAACTGAGCCTTTGGCTTGCCTGGGTGACAGTGAATGACAAGGAATTATCTTGGGCCATATATGAAATATATAATATGCTTAATATATACAAGTAACAAAATTTCCTTTATTTGTCTATACTTTTATTATAACATTTGGTAAACAAGGCAATGTGAACATAAAACTAGTGGGATATTAGGCCTTGTTTTTGTGAAATGAATGCATCAATATCTGGCTCAATAGAAGTAGTTGTAATTCTTAGTTCTTAGGGTGATCATTAGAAATTTTTGATCTAATTTTACTCTTTGTATGCTTCATTCTTAAAAACAGTAGTTCTCCTCTGTACATATTGCCAAAAAATTATGACACTAGTAAGGTATGATCATCAAGCAAGGGAGTTTTTTTCCTCCAGGAACACAGGTCTTATGGTAAAGTCTAGTAAAAAGGCATGATCAAATTTTTCTTTGATGTGAATACCTGATTGCAGCTCTATGCATTCCATTGGAAGATTTGCATGTAATGCAGTATGATAACTGAAAGTGGACTGGTCCACATGCATAGGCAGTTGAAATACTATCAGTAATTGCTGCATTGTATTCACCATATCACACAGAAATACATGTAACATCTGATGCACTCAAGTCCCAACTGGACTGAGTGGCTGTTGCAGGATTCAGCACCACACTGTGCTCTCCCCTTGACTGTCCCAGGCAGTCCGTGCTTGGCCGGCATGCATGAAAAGTTCATGATCCTGTGGGACTGCATTACAATACTAGGTGTCCAAGGACCACAAATGGCCCCATGGACACAAACCCATGCTGAGGTCTTCCCACATTCCTTGGCTGAGGTGCCTTCCTGTCTTTTAAATCACAGTGTACCTCTGCTTTCATAGCCTTATTTTTTCTCTCTCTTACTAGAACTGGGAAAGGTTCTTGGCTTTTAAAAGACCTATGTGATAAGATTGAGTGCTTGGATAATTGGGAATAATGCCCTATATTGAGGTCCTTAAGTTAATCAGATCTGCAAAATGTCTTTTGTCAGGTAAGGTGAACATCCATCCGCCCACCAGTTTCAAAAATTAGGATATGGGAATCCTGGCAAGGGAGTTGGGAGGACATTATTCTGTGTATGAGTCACACTTTTCCTGTATTCATGCTAGCAATTTCAGTTCTGTTCATCTCTTCTTCCTTTGGCCCTGCTGCTTTGATTCTCTGGTTCTGGATTACTACAGTAGTACTTTTTTCTCATCTTCCACATTTCCATCATTATTCTTATATAATTACCTTTCATTATTTCTTTCAACTGTATATACTAAGTACAATCAGTTTTCCAAAACCTCAAAGTGTTGCATGCAGAAATTAAGCCAGATAATTAAGACACTGAATAATGATCTATCAATAATAACAACAATAAAAAATTCTTCACTATCCTTTATCTTGGATCAAATAATTATATAATGACAGAATGACATATAACCAAGCCATTTCTTCCCTAGAAACCCCAAAAAAGCAAGTATTTGAGTTTGCAAAGAAAGACAACTTACATGAACACTGTTGAATAAATTAACTGAGTGGTTTTAACACAAAACATTGAAAAGTTAGAGGTGCTATCATCAGGGTAGTTAATACATCCTGCCAGACTCGGATTTCTAATGTACCAAAAAATTCTTTCAGGAAATTTTGTGTAACCTTTAACAAAAGTTATTTGACAATATTTTCAGGAGAAAGAAGACATTATAATGAAAACTCATTTAACTTTAGTGCAATTGCTTTGATGAAATAGTTTATCTTAATAGTCAAAGTATTTTTGCATAATTTGCTAATCTGCTCTAGAAATGCAAGAAGCATTAAAATGGAGTAAAAAGGAAGAGAAAAAAGACTTTCCTAATCTTTGTTCTTTCTTTGTCATTGCCCTGATTGAAGGGCAAATGAACAATAGAAAAGAAAACACTGTATTTTTCATTCTTGCTAGAACTGGCTCTCCAATGAAATGGTCACTTGTAGCTTTGCAGGGTCTAATTAGCATTCTACACTCCATCACCATTCCTGAAGAAGCCTCATCTACTCATCCACTTGAGAAAGCTCTGTTTCCCTAAATGGGATCTGTTTCTAACAGATGCAGTGATAAGGGGCTGTTCTTCAACCTTTTAGGGTAGTTCTGCCGCCATGAACAGTAGCCATATTTGATTGGCTCCAATGGCTGCTATTCATGGCAGCAGAAAAATAGCAAGCAGCCTCTTTCCCTCCCTTACATTGTAAACAGGATACCCCCACCCAGGGGGCATGTAGCACTCATATAATCTCCATGCCCTCTTCTTCCACAGGCTCAGGATGAGTACAAAATAAGTGCCCTGGCTCCCTGCTGAGTCACTTAGCCAGATCTCTAAACTCCTCAAGTTGACACAATGTATCAGCTATAACAATCCACCTCTTGTCAACTTGGCAATCAGACACATTTCTTTATACCAGGTTTCCAGATACAAAAACATTATGTTACATTAGAGCCATAACATCTCCCCCTCAACAAAAGACTCATGCACATCTCTTTATGCAAAAGGCATTTAGTCCATCTCTAAGAGTTGCCAAAGTCCTAATAGTTTCAGCATTGCTGAAGAGTCCAAGTCCCAAGTCTCCTCCAAGATGTAAGGCAAACTCTTAACTGTGAACTCTTATACAAATGAAAAGTTAAACACTTTCAACATTCAATGGCACAAAATAAACATTACCATTCCAAAAGGTACATACAGGGGGATATAGAGCATTGGGACCAAAGCAAGTCCAACATCCAGGATGCAGGGCAAACATTAAGTCCTGTGGTTCCATGTGGAACATCTGTAACAATCTATGGCACATTGTGAGCTCCAAAGGGCTTCCATGATATCACCCCTGCGGCACTGCTGGCAGTTACAGCTCTCATGGCTTCTTTCTTAGGCCCACTTTACTCCCTCCTTGCAGCTTTCCTCAGACAATCCACTTTCCTGGCTTTTCCAAACTTCTGAGATCTCCAGTGAACTTTTTGCTTCACACTCACAGCTTCACACACTGCCGTCTCAGGGGCACACTGCCTGGCCTCCCAGGCCTTCTTCTGAACTTGAGATGGAAGCCTCTTTAACCTCAGAATCCTTGAGTTCTTTATGTGCCTAAAACCAGTACCACGTGGATGATTCCAAGGTCGGCTGCCACCTGGAGCAGTAGTCAAGCTTTTCTCTCTCTTGGCCATAGGGGTCAAGTGCCTGGATTACTGGGCTCTCTGAACCTGATTCTGAGGAACAAAATCTTTATGCTGCTGCCATTCTGAAACATGGCACTCTGCAGCTTTCTCCTCAAGGCAGGGTCTTTCACCTTTGTAGTTTTGAGGCTACAAATGGTGGAGACTTGCTCCTTGTTATGCCTTCATGCCACCTTTTCCATTCTCTTGTTCCTTCTCAGCAAAAGAGATCTCTTCAGCCTTATCTTTGCAGTCCACAGCTTTACTAGAGCTTCCTTTCTGGCCAAGCTCACATTTTAAATCATCCTGCTGGGCTCTTTGCTGTTGATTCTCAATATAAATCTGGCTAAAAGCCCCCAACAATAGCCATGCCATTGCCCCAACATTCGACTGCCTTGAAATTTTTTTTGCCAGATTAATCAGTCTGCTGCCACCCTTAATCACAGTCTCAGGCAAAGTCTCTTGATAGAAGCAAAACACAAATAAACTTTCTGCCAAGCCATAACACACATCATCTGGAGTACAACAACCAATGCAGTCCTTCTTCCCAACAGAAACCTCCTGAACCCAGTCTTTACTGGCAGGATTTCTATCAGCTTCTGGACTTCTGAGCTCTGACCAGAATCTCCCAAACAGAACAACGCAAGACATTCCAGCTCTACTCTTCCAGGCGACATCTCTGAAGCTTTCCAAACTCTTCCCACAAGCCATTTCCAAAGGCTCTTGCACTACATGGTGAGGTATAGTAATAGCAATGACCCCAACTCCGCTGGTACCAAATTTTGTCTTAGTTACTTTCATCTCATTGCTGAGACAAAATATCCAATGCCCAAAATTAAGGAAAGAAAGGTTTATTTAGCTTACAGTTTGTGGAGGTATCAGTCCATATTTGGCTGGCTCTGAGGGCTACTGTTCATGGTGGTAGAAAAACGGCAAGCAGCCTCTTTTCCTCCCTTACATTGTAAACAGACTGCCCCAGTGGAAGAGGAGGGCATGGAGATTATGTGAGAGGGCATGTAGCTCTCCAATAATCTCTATGCCCTCCTCTTCCACTGGCTCAGGATGAATACAAAGTAAGCACCCTGGCTCCCTGCTGAGTCAGTTAGCCAAACCTCTAGACTCCCCAAGATGACACAATGTGTCAACTATAACAATAGGGTTAAGAGACAGGACAGAGAAATTTGAATGGTTTTTTCTTGGGGTATTTGTTTTTGTTTAGGTGAAAGGATGAGAGAGAATGCATTCAGATCTAGCTGAGTGTGCTTATAATAAAACAGCAAAGAAATTATAAATTCAAATTGTGGTGAATTACAGGTGAGTTACAAGTTCTTCACTAGATGCCATTTTTTAAAAATAGTATGAAGGGTATTTTAAAATGAAGAAAAGAAATTTTATCTTAGGAAACCCTAAATGAAGATTTAAATATATCTAAGAGACAGTAAAGTTTAGGGCAATTTGTGTTTTTTTGTCTGTCCAAATGTTCAAAATTAAAATGCTTTCAAATGGATAAAGCTTTAACTTCATAATGAAAATAATCAACATAGAAAACTGTGAAGAAGAGCAAAAAAGAATCTGTCAGTCCTCCTGCATACTAATTCTTTAATGTTTGAAACTCTGCAAGGTAAAATCTTTTATTTCAATTCCTTTTTACTTAACTTTAGGAGAGGGTTGCTAGGATCACAAGCTGATTGTCCATTTGTGTTTCTGTTTTGCTAATTCCCCATGGTGTATCTATTGGGATGTTTATTTATCTTATTGACATATGTGACACTATCTCTTCACTTAGAAAAAGGCATGAACCACTGAGAGGGAAAAAGTTCCTGCTTCACCTTCTCCTCCCACTTTAATATGTCCAAAATTATTAGGGCCAGGGATATAGCTCAGTGGCACAAGTGCCTGCCTGGTAAGTGAAAGGTCCTGAGTTTGATTCCCAGCACCAAAAAGAAAAAAATTTTTTCACTCATTTGTGCAACTAAAGGGAGAGTTTGGCTTCCTTGTCCTTGTTGGTCTTCTAGTTCTATTTCCTCTTGTTTCACATTCTTAAATTGAACAGTATATCTCTAAATTGGCATATCATCTTCTTATAATTATATTCCAGGAAAACTTTTTAAAATTCTCATAAATTAGAAAAACTCAGAGGCTCAGTGACAACACCCAACCCACACATACTGTCTCAGGAACCATCCTGAGCCCTAGATGGCTTTGGGAGCCTCAGTGACCACATCCCATACCCTCCACCAGTGCGGGAGCCACAATGTGCCCTGGACAGCTTCAAGAGCCTTGATGACCAGGCCCTGCCACCCTCACTGTTGCAGGGGCCAGGCTGAGCTCTGGAGATCCTCTGGAACTTCAAAAATGTCAAAATGAAGGAGCAAAATGCAATCTCAGACCTCCACTCCAACCAGAAGTCCAGGGGACATCAAAATAGAAGAGCTTGGGAGTGACACATCTAAAATTTCAGAAATGATAGCAACTGAACTAAAGAAACAACTCCATCAGGTCACAGAGCACATCAGATCAGAAATAACCTCTAATGTAAAAAAATAAATGATAACAATAATGAAAGAATTGCTCAGCACATCTAAAGAAGACATAAATGAAAAAATAAAGGAACATAGAAAAATGATAGAAACACTGAATGAACAATATAAGAAAGAATGAGAATGCATGAAAAAAGATTCAAACAGACATCCAGGAAATTAAAACTTGCATTGAAAGCTGGCAAAACTGCTTGAACAAAATGGAAAATAGACTTCCAGACCTTGAAGACAGCATTGCAGCTAATGATTGTGAAAGGAAGGATCTCTTAAAAATAACAAGGAACCAGAAAATAACAATTCAATAGCAGCAAGATGATGCAAATAAAAACAATGTAAGATTAACAGGTATCACTGAAACAGCTGGAGTCAACATAGATGGCATAAAAAGACTATTTGCAGAAGTAATAGTAGAAAATTTCCCAAGAATGGAAAAAGAATCTGACATACAGGTAATTGCAGCATATAGAACTCCAATTAGCCATAACCAAAATAAATCTACACCCAGACATATAGTAATCCAGATACCAGAAATTCAGCACAAGTACAAAATGTTAAAAGCTATTAGAGAAAAGAAACAGAACGCCTATAAAGGAAAGCCCATCAGAATCATGGCAAATTTCCCAAGACAAACCATCAAGCAAGAAGAGCTTGGAGTGAAATTTTTCAGGCCTTTAAACACAACAACTTCCAACCCAGACTGATGTACCCTGCAAAATTATCCTTCAAAATTAATGGAGAAATAAAATATTTCCACAACAAAGAACAACTGAAGAAATTCATGACCACTACAGCAGCCCTACAAAGAATACCAAAAGATATTCTAGAAAGAGATAAACATGACCACAATTTCAAAAAAGACATTAGAAAGGAACACCACACAAAGCACGTGTGTCAGTCAGGGTTTACTAGAGAAACAGATATAACATAAGATATACAGATGTATAAGAAATTACAAGTTTGGCTTACAATGGTCAGGCACAGAGTTGGATGAGGAAGTGTGCAGAGGGTGTCTGTATGCTGGAGACTGAAGAGTGCAGCCCTAGGCCTGGAGCTCACTGCAGTGTCCATGCAAGTCCATATCAGGAGGCTCATGGGCCTGCAATGGAATGCTGAAGAATCTATGACAAAGGCTTGAGAGTCTACACCAGAAGACTGAAAAGTCCCAGGCAGAAACAGAACAGTCTCCACCAGAAGCCAAGAGAGGACCAAGCTGAAGGCATGACTAGAGCTCCTCTAAAGAGCCAGCAGCCAGTCCTTTCTCAATTCCCTTTTTTTATGCAGTCTACCTACCCTGGGGGATAGTCCTCTACACCCACACCCTCTGTATGCCTTCCTCTTGCACAGGCTCAGGATGAATGCAAAGTAAGCATCCTGGCTCTCTGCTGAGCCACATAGTTAACCTTCTAAACTTCTCAGATTGACACAGTGAACAACATCGCATAAGAGTAAGGGCATGTTCTTTTCACCCCAAGATGCAGAACTGCTGAGTCACTCAGCCAAGCCTCTAGACTCCCCAAGTTGACACAGCAAGCAGTTAAACAGAGGGGAAAAGGAGGGAACCAATAGCAGGAAAATAATGTGAGAAAGATGAACCCATACATATCAGTTATAACCATTAATGTAAATGGCTTCAATTCAGCAACTAAAAGAAGCAGACTGGCACAGTGGATTAAGAAATGAAATCCAAAAATATGCTCTACACAAGAAACACATTTAACTCTAAAGGAAATTCATAGACTGAAAGTCAAAGGATGGAAAACAACACTGCATGTCACAGGCACCCAGAGAAAACCAGGGGTAGCTCTTCTGTTTGCAGACAATGTGAACTCCATACCAAGAATGATCAAAAGAGATAAAGAAGGTCATTATATTACTTGTTTGGGGAAAACTTCAAGAGAAAGAGATAGCAATCATAAAATTCTATGCACCAAATACCGGAGCACCCCACTGTATATACAAGGTAAATTTTAACAGATGTGAAAAATCAAATAAGTACTAAAGCCATCATAACAGGGGACTTTAGCACCCCATTGTCACAAAGAGACATATCAGCTAGCCAAAATATCAGCAAAGAAATAAGAGAACTAAACCACACTTGTGAACAAATGGACTTAGTAGACCTTTACAGAATGTTCCACCCAACAACATCAGAATACACATTCTTCTCAGCTGCACATGGGACATTCTCTAAAATGGACCATATACTGGCCCATATAACATGCGTAAGTAAATCCAATGGATTTGAAATTATCCCACGTATACTGTGAGATCATAGTGCAATGAAATTGGAAATTATTGACAAACGAAAT
>NW_004955428.1:21798081-21823550 GCF_000276665.1 Chinchilla lanigera | reverse complement strand
ATAAAAAAAAAAAAAAAAAAAAAAAAAAAAAAAAACAAGCACTGAGTTACAGATGAAATTAAAGAAGAAATTAGAAAATATTTACAATCAAATAAAATGCAGATACAACTTACCAGAACCTATGGGAGGCAAATAAAGCAGTTCTTAGAGGAAAATTTGTAATGGTGAATTCCCACATCAGGAAAACAGAATAAGCACAAATAAAAACCTTATTCTGCACTTAAAGCTTCTAGAAAAAGAAGAGCAAGTCAAGCACAAAGCCCCAAAAAAGGCAAGAAATTATAAAGATCGAGCAGAAATTAACACAATGAAGACTAAAAAAAAATACCAAAAACTTAGTATATCAAAGAGTTTGTTCTTGGAAAGAATAAATAAAATTGATAAACCCCTAGGCAACCTTATCAAAAAAAGAAAAAAAAACACTGAAATTCATGCAATAAGGAATTAAAAGAGTGAAATCACTACAGATCCTGTAGAAATGCAGATCATTAGTCCTTACTTTGAAAATCTTTACTCCCGTAGGATGGAAAACACAGAGGAAATGGACAGATTGCTAGATACATAAGAATTACCAAAGCTGAATCAAGAAGATAAAAAATATGAAATAATTCAATATCAGCCTATGAAATTGAAAATGTAATAAAAAAAAATTACCAATAAAAAAAGTCCAGGTCCTGATGGATTCACAGCTGAATGCTACAAGAAATTTAGAAAAGATTTAATGTCAATTCCTCTCAAACTCTTTAATGAAATTGAAAAGGAAGGAATTCTCCTTAACTCATTCCTAGAGGCAAGTATTACCCTGATACCAAAACCAGAGAGAGACCCAACCAAAAAAGGGAACTATAGGCCAATCTCCCTAACGAATATAGATGCAAAAATTCTCAATAAAATGCTAGCAAAACAGAATGCAGCAAATCATGAAGAAGATCCATTTGGGATCCACCCCAGGGATGCAGAAATGGTTCAATATACACAAATCAATTAATGTAATACACCATATCAATAGCCAAAGATGAAAATCACATGATCATCTCAATAGATGCAGAGAAAGCTTTTGATAAAGTCCAATACTCATTCATGATAAAAGCCGTACAGAAAATTGGAATAGATGATTTTTACCTCAATCTGATAAAAACCATTTATGACAAACCAACAGCCAACATTGTACTACAATGGTCCATTGCTATATTGTGGTTCACTTGTTGCAGCTCCACTGTATCACTGGATTTTTAAGAAAATATATCTAATTCTGTATTGCAGAGTTTTTGCTACTTCATGGGATTTTGCAGTATTTAGGTATTTATGTAATATTTATGGTTTTAATTATTTTTGCCTAAAACATTGTAAACAATTTAAGAAATATAAAAATGTTAATTCAAACATATTGAAAGAATACTAAGTCAAAATAAAATACAGTATGTTTTTCATCATCAGATGAATGCTGTGCTGTACACAATGGAAATGCAGTATGCCACTGACACTTGTGCAAGTTTGCCAATGTGAGATTGTACACAGGACACTATTGACTGATAGAATGGAAGGTAACCAATCACAGCACTGTGTTCTGTATCTTGGGCTCTGATTTGCTCAGTGACCATAGCATCCGTCTCTTTGCTTTCCTGCACTGTGCCCATATGTTCAGCATCTCTCCTTGTCAACTTCACATCAAGTACCTATATAGAATTTTATATGTTGTTAAAATTATGTAGGTTTAAGAGTGCAGAAAGTGTTTAAGAGCATAAGACGTGTTTATAAGAGTGTGGAAAAAGTTTGTAAGAGAGTGGGAAAGGTTTATAGGAGTGTGGGAAAGGTTTATAAAGCTTTCAAATATATATAAATAATAAAATAAATATAACACCACTACTTCATAGATTTTCACCTATCGTGAGGTCATTGTAACATAACTCCTGCAACAGGTGAGGGGTTACTGTAAATAGACAAAACTGAATGCTTTCACTTTAAAATCAGAAATGAGACAAGGATGCCCACTGTCACCACTCCTACTCAATGTAATTCTGGAAATATTAGCCAGAGCAATTATACAACAGAGAGAAATAAAAGGCATAAAGATAGGAAAGGAAGAAGTGAAATTATCATTATTTGCAGATGACATGACACTCTTCATAAAAGCCTCCAAAAACTCCACCAAAAGGCTTTTAGATTTAATAACCAAATTCAGTAGCATAGGTGGATACAAAGACAACGCTCGAAAATCAATAGCATTCCTGTACACAAACAACAAACACACTGAAAGAGAAGTTAGGGAAACCACACCTTTCACAATAGCATCCAAAAAAATGAAATAATTAGGAATCAATCTAACAAAGTAAAAGATTTATACAGTGAATATTACAGTACTCTGAGAAAGAGATCAAAGAGGGTTTCAGAAAATGGAAAGATATTTCTTGTTCATGGATAAGAAGAACAAACATTGTGAAAATGGCTGTACTTTTAAAATTGTTGTACAAATTCAATGCAATCCTAATTAAAATACCATTAGCATACCTCACAGATCTGGAGAAAACACTCCTAAAATTCTTCTGGAACCAGAAGAGGCCTAGAATAGCCAAAGAAATCCTGAGCAACAAAGTAAAAGCAGGTGGCATCACAATCCCAAACTTGAAATTATACTACGAAGCTACTGTGATAAAATCAGCATGGTACTGGCAAAAAAACAGACCTGAGGGTCAATGGAACAGATTAGAAGATGCAAGTACAACTACAAATACACTGAGCCAGCTTATTTTTGACAAAGGAGATAAACATGCTCACTGGAAAAAAAGATAACTTCTTTAATAAATGGTGCTGGAAAAACTGCTTTCCACATACCAAAGAATAGAACTAGACCTATGTTTATCACCATACACTAAACTAAAGTCAAAGTGGATCAGAGATCTAAATATTAAAGCAGAAACACTAAATCTATGGGAAGAGAAAGTAGGTAGAAATGTTGAAGATATATGGGTAGGCAAAGACTTCATGAACAAAAACCAAACTGCAGAGGAAATACTTCAAACAATCAACAACTGTGTTCTCATCTTATTGAAAAGATTTGCACATCAAAAGAAATCACCAACAGGGTAAAAAGAAAACTCACAAATTTGGAAAAAAGTTTAGCCAACTGTCCACCAGACAAAGCACTTCCATCTAGAACATATAAAAAATTTTTAAAAATCAGGCCCCTCAAATTCAAAGACCCAATCCAAAAATGGGCATCTGAGATAAATACATACTTCTCAAATGGAGAAATACAGATGGCAAATAAATATATGAAAAAATGTTGAACATTATTAGTCATTCAAGAACTGCAAATTAAAGCAACACTGAGATTCCATCTTACTCCAGAAAGAATGGCTATCATCAAGAAATCAACTAATAACAAATGCTGGAGGGGCTGTGGGGAGAAAGGAACCCTTCTCCACTATTGGTGGGATTATAGACTAGTGAAACCACTGTAGAAATCAGTGTGGAGATTCCTAAAATAAAACTAGGATTAGAGATCTCACATAACCCAGCTATTGTCCTTCTGGGCATTTTTCCAGAAAAACTGAAAACATCACACCACGGTGATATATGTGCACCCATGTTTATAGCAGAGCAATTTGTCAAAGCTTAATTTTGAAAACAACCCAAATGCCCATCAACTGAGGAACAGATAAAAAGTTGTACTATTTTTATGCAATGGAGTATTTTTCAGATATAAAAAAGAGAAAGTTGAGGCTTTTACACGTAAATGGATGCAACTAGAGACCATACTCATAAGTGAAATAAATCAGACCCACATGTGTAAACATCATACTGTCTCCAAAGTGTAAGAACCTAAAAGAGTAAATAAATCCCAAAAGGTACAATAGATATTGTGAAAGGGTAAGAAATTGCTCAAAGGGAAGGAATAACTGGGCTGAGGGAAAGGAGAAAAGAAAGAAAGAAAGAAGGAAAGGAAAAATATATATGTATATACAAGAATAGCTGGGATAATTGCACTGCTGATGTCTATTGGTTCATTGAAAGGAACAGTTAATGCTTAACTATTTTTTCTTGACCAATTTTGCATGCTTGTATCTGGTAATCTGAACAACTAATTTTAAGACAACAGTATGCAATATAACAACCATGGTTGAATTCCTACCATCTTGTTTAGTGAAGCTCTGTATCATTTCTAATTTTTTTATTCTCTTTAAATGTTTGATCAATCTTGCATTCTTACATCTGGTAATCTGAGCAGCTTCCTAGAAGATAACAGTATGTAATATAACAACCATCATTAATTCCTATCTTCTTGTTTTGAAATCCTGTATCGTTTTTATTGTTTTACAAAGACAAAAACAGAACAACACTGTATTGTTCTGTTTTTGTCGTTGTTGTTGTTAGTTATTTTTTCTCTTTAAAATAAAAAGCAGAATAACACTGCAAAAAGATTTAAAAGCTCATTCATATCCTAGAAGGGAAGCTTATCTACATAAGCTTCGGAGGACACCAAGTCTCAGTACCTGATATTCTGTTCCTGTGCTGACAGCTCAGTGACAAGTAGCCCTCCTTTGCATGAGAATAACTGTACTCTTTCGCAGGCTCCTTTTGAAAATGCCTGTGAACTTAACAAACTGTCAGTCATTTCCTCTGGGTTTGTTTGTTTGTTGAGATTATAGTATTAGATATAATTATTTCTAACAGTTCAACCAGTTTTAACTGTGATATTCTTTAAAACACCACCAAGGCACCAACAGACTTAAACAGAGTAATTATAAGTGAAATAGCACATACAGGTAACCTTTTCTAAGAATCCAAATTCTCATCCTCTCTCCAAGTTATGTGCTTTACCTGACAGCTCTAAGGGATGGAATTTTTAAGAAGACAGGGTTGACCTCTCTGACTTCAGCCTCTTCAAATTGAGATGTATAATTCTAAGACACCCTGGTTTCCCTCAGTAACTCATTATGTACCTAACTTATACCTTACTTAAAATATTTTGAAGATATTTCCATAGTGACTGTCCACTACTTGCTATTTTAATATAGTCCATAAGCTTATTTCTAATCTGAAGCAATTTTTCCAGCCCTTGTTCTTACCAAATCTGTCATCATTACATTCTATCCCCAGTTTTGCAAACTGCACCCCTTCTCTTCTTGACTTTCAAGGAGACTGAAAAGCTCTTTGTTATTTCATCTTTCTCATTATTACTTTTCCTTGTGACACGTAGTTGAATATAATACTCTTGCTGAAAAGGAGGTTGGGAGTTAAAAGTCAGGCACATCAGTATGGGTCCAAGTCTCAGGGCTTCACTTTGTAGCTCTGAGTAACCTGGACAGGTTTCTTTCCCTTGCCATCAGCTTCCAGATCTTTAACATGAGAACAATACCTACTTTACAGCATGTGTATCACCTGTGAGAATGACAGTGAGTGTCAAATGGATAATACTTGTACATCCACAATAAATTCAAGCTACTTTTATTATGAACACATCTTGTACAAGGAGACAGTATTTGAACAGCACTTTGGAAAGAGTTTTAAAAAAATAAAATGAATTCTAAATGTCTCAGAGGTACACAATCGTGTAAAAGAAAATGAGACTGTTTTTGGTCACTTATTCAAAAAATATTCATAGGAGTCCACTATGTCCAGGCATTCCTCAGGAGCTAGTGATACTGTGGTAGCCAGAAATGATAAGCTCACTGCCTACATATATCCTTGCTCTAATGAGAGGAGATAGACAGCAAACACATATCAAGTGCACAGGTCAAGTGGTCTTAAGGATAAGGGAGCTGTGGAGAAAATAAAGTGAGTCAGTGAAACAAAGAGGGTATGGATGTACTGGGGGTTTGCTAGGGCATAAGGAAGGGTGATTTGGAGAAGCTGGATGTGGAAGTCCTCTCCATTGTAACATGTGAACTGGAACCTAAAAAAGAGCTTATAGCAGATGCAAATATTCAGAGCACAAAAGTTCTACACAAAGGAAGGAGACCTTCCCATGGAACGAACTTGGAGTCGTCAGAGAGAAAAGGGAAGTTGGTGTGAGTGGAGTTGTAGCTGCAAAAACTGGGATGAGAATAGTTGAGGAAGGAGGCCAGATGAGGTGGTGTCAAGGAGCCATGGGGAGGAACTTGAATTTTCTTCTGATTTCAAGGGGCAGTCATTGGAGTTCCTTAAAAAATAGTGAGACAGTCTGATGTAGGTTATTACATAACCCTATTGGTTGCTTTATGGACTACAGAAAAGAGAGGAGGGCTGAGAAGCTAGTCAAGTGCCTTTGATGCGAACCCAGCCAATGGTAAATGGTGGTGAAAAAGATAGGGAGACATTAACAGGCTTGAGATGCAGTGAAGAAATAGCTGAAGGAACCTGTGGGTAGTGGGGAGCAGAAGGAAAGAGGAGTATTGAGGTCACTGAGTTTGGGACATTGAGAGAAGCAGGACACTGCAGTGGTTGCAGTCATGTCCTGCACACACAGGCCAACTTTGTATCCCAATTTCATCTCTTACTAGGTTGGGTCAGGTTACTTAATCTTTTCACCTCAGTATCCTTTTGTGTAAAGTCAGTCCTAACAGCACCTGGCTCATGAGTGTACCTTCAAGTTTAAACAATTAATTACATGTCAAGTACTTAAAACAGTTCTTGCTTGGGGTGTTAGTATTGAGGGGCCCAAGAGTTCTGTTTTATACTCGCTAGGTTTATGATACTTTCCAGATGTCCAAATAGAGTGGTACGGGCAGTTGGGTATTCAGATCTTGAACTAAAGGAGAAATAAGACTGAAAAAATATAATTTGGTAACACGTTAGCATGCTGACAGCATTTACAGTCCTGGCACTGGATTAAATCTACCAGGAAAACACAGAGGATAGAGAATAAGAGAGGACCAGTGAGGACTTCACCAATAAGGTCATGGCTCAGATAAATTTAGATGTCACAGAAATGGCTAGAGAGTCTGAACAAATTCTTTATCTTCTCTTTATTTTCAGAGAATCCTTTTCCTACATTAATTCCATAAATTCTCATTTGAAGCTCTGGACCTTAATCTGCTCTTTATTAAACACTTCACATATATGTTTTCTGATCAGATTATGGGTTCTTCATGGCAAGATTGTGTGGAATCTTACATTCCTTCCTGCCCCACCACAGAGTACGAAAGATAACCTCTCATAATAAATGTCTGTTCAGATAATTATTTATGAAGAATAATCCACCAGTTCCTTGGCAACATTTGAAGTTTTAGTGACTGAAGATATGGATTACTTTGTTCTAGGGAAAAAGATTGTCTGGACTGATTGTATTGAAGAAAAACATGACCCCTTTGGAAAAACAAAGATGGATCCAAGCTCATAAATAACATTATCTTACTATAATCTGTCTTTCTTTCCGTGTAACGAATAGATGGGAAATGAAAAGATGATGACTCTTTGGACTTGGGCAAACTTGTGCTCAGACCTCAGATCTATACAAGTTGTGAGACATGAATGAGCTACTTAATTCATCATCTTATTTGCAAAACAGGTTCAATAGCATCTGCTACCTCATAAAGTTTGCAAAAGTCTGCATGAGTTTGTGCCTGTCATAAACTGAAAATTCACATGTTGGTTTACTGATGTCTTCTATAAAATAGGCTTATGGAAATCTTTTTGCACTTATTTATCTGTCATTCTCAGTACACAGATGTATACCCATAGTATCAGTTAATGAGAGAGATGTATTCCGAGAAATGCATTGTAAGACAAATTTCATTATTGTGTGAACATCATGGTGTGTACTTACACAACTCTAGATGTTATAGGTCTAACACTGGATGTGACATCTTGATGCAGTCAAAGTACAGCAAGCAGGAGATGTATGAAGCTGCTGCCAGTGGAACAGAACATAAGGTTCTACAGTATACATTTTTATAAATGGAAGGAGTGCACTCTAAAATAATAAGTAGTATGGCATGATAAATACACAAACCAGTAACAGCCATTTATTATCAAGAATTACGTAACATAAATAACAATATGGGCTATATTTTTTTGACTGGCAGTACTGTAGGTTTATTAACACCAGCATCACAGACACATAAGTAATGCATTTTGCTACAGTGTTACAAAACCTACCACTTCACCATGTGATCTAGGAACTTTTCAGCTCCATTATAATAGGGAACCACCACTGAATATCGAGTCATTGTTGACTGAAACATCATTATGCATCACAAGACTTTATATATAAAACAAAGTTTATTTTCAGGTCGTGTATGTAATCCAGCTGTAGATTGTGTGAATGTGTGCATATATGTGTGTAACCTGTGGATTCAAAAGTATGCAGTATATAAAAATGTACTTTTGTCTTTTACATACATTTTGCTTAATTCTAAATCTACCTTCGCAACAAGATCTTTCATACATAACTGTGGGGATTTGTTACATGGCACTAATTTGTTGCTTTTAAATGGACTTAGCAACATCTAGAGGCAAAGCCTGTCATGGTTTCCTTATTTCCTGCCCCCAGAGGAGGAACTGTGTTAATTATGTACATTTAAAGGGGAGAAAATGCGTCTTTGCTATAGCCCCATTCAGCCACTGTCTCTTTATTTACTGATGCTTATTACAATTTATTAACTGTGAATTATGCCTCACAGAAAATTAACCCTTCTTTCTTCACTCAATTTACCAGATATAAAAGTTGCATAGAGTTACAAACCAGCCAGTTGGCTTCCTGAGAATATAGATATGAAACAATTTCCTGCAACACTGAACCTTGGAAGAATTTAACAGCTTTTGTAAATCTAGTACCAATGTTCATTTTCAAGCCAGGAGCAAACATATAAATCATGTTCAGCATAGTGTACCTGTCTTTAGAGAGCTGTTTACAGCCATGTGTATTTATTAGTTTTTCATGGTTTCAAGCAATATATTTTATTTGTCCTCTCCTTTTCTTCGTGTGTGCACATTCACACACATGCGTGTGCATGCATGCACACAAAGTTCTTATCACAAAGCCTTTCTGATGCATCATAAAAACAGCCTTTGGGGATTATTATTTTCCCCCCACTTAAATCCTTGTGCTGTTGCTTCAGACGGTTCCTTAAATAAACTGCACCTTTCCCAGTCCAAGAATGCTTACAAGTTCCCTTTCTGCCAGTCGTCAAGAACTGTGAAGTGTCTGAGATTTCACACGCAAGCTTACAAGTCAGCCTGTCACAGTTTAAGGGCACTGACAGAAGGCACAACACTCTCAAGTCAGAGAGAAAGGATTTATTGCTCCCAGCGATGGCAATGGCCAGCATGCCAGCATTTGAGTTGGTCTCTATGTTCAAGTTGCTGTAGGAGGCCATGAAGAGGGCCAGCCGCAATGTGCACATGTAATGGGCTGCAGTTTAGAAGAAAAACCCTAACTTTGGGAACCCAAATATTTTGTAACGGGCAGTAAACATGAACTATCTTTGCTCCAGGGGCAAACACTGTCCGTTTTCATACTGAATTGTAAGCAAATACCCTTTGCTCCAAAGTAAGACGCTATCTCTATCTTGCAAGGCTTTTTACAAAGATCCTTGAGGATAATACAGAGCAAAATGAGTCAGTACCTCTGCTCACAAAGCATACAGAAATGGAAGAGTACTCTCAACTGTCTTCCAGCACCACTAAAATAGTATTATCATAGATGGGTATTATAGTTTAATAATGTTTTCAATATATCTTCTTTTATAGCTAATATGGATTTGGGCTCAGTGAATATGTAATCCCCAAATTGCATTGTTCTCCTGCAAAGAATATCCCAAATTCCTTTTTATCTAAATGAGAATTCAGTTTTTTTCCTCAACTCATTTTCCTCACCTGTAAAATGAATTAAATAATGGTACCTAATTTGATGAGTTATTAAATAGATTAAAAGAGAGAGTCCATGTAGAGTGCTTATGACAGATCCTTATACACATTAAGTGTCTGTTGTTAAATATTAGTTTTGATTACAATTACTTTTGAGTAATTTTGAGTACATTGAGTATGGTAGTTTTGAGTACATTTTGATGAGAGGTATTCATGTACCTCCTTCTTTAAGCACCACTATTGGGCCCATTGCCAGATATACCTTGAGAGTGTTTATTTGAATTTTGTTGGTATAGAAGTAATATTTATCAAAAACTTGTAGAATTAAAGGAAATATTTTTAAAGACATTATGCATTTGAAGTTGATTACTTAATCTAATGCTTCCATGTATTTCTTATTTATTTTAAACAATTCCCAAATGTGTTACTTTACAGATTAATGGACAGATTCAAACATACCTCAAGGTCACACAGTTTGTAAATGGAAGAGCAGGAATCAAACTCGGTCTGACTCTAGTCTGACTCTGTGCCTTTTTAAATTTTTCACCATTGCTTATTACTTCACTCAGCCATCACTCTATCTTTTGTGACTGGCTGTGAATTAGTTGAAAATCCTCTCTACTTTCCAGATTTCATTGTCAATGAGAATAATAGCCTCACAGTGAGAACAGATACTGGGGATCCACCTTTATTCTAAAAGGGATATGTAGGTCAGAAGATACAAAGTAGCAGATCTGTATGATGGCAAAGTCTACTGGTGTGATATATTACATGGGATTGTAGCTAATATAATAGTTCTGTATTTGCGATACCTACTGAATGAGTAGGAAAAATCGTTTTTAGAAAAAGGGTAACTACATAAGATGGATATGTTAATTTACTTCATTATGCTAACCATTTTATTATGGGTATATATGCTATAACATCATTTTGTATACTTCAAACATACACAATAAAACATATTTTTCAAAACTCACACCCACATTGTACCAGACTTGAGTAGGACTTATGGCCTAAATGCTGCCTTTTGTTCCACAGCCTATCACTAGATCCATAGTCTCACTCAACATGCTTTTCTCATTCTTTTAGAATATACGATTCTTAATTTAGCTCTTTCAAATATCTCTTGTGAACCTTAATTGTAGTGTGACATCTTTGAGAAATTTAAGCTTGACTTCTATCCTATGGTATATTGGCTTTTGCAAAAGGGATTACATTAAACAGAAAATGTTGTGATACTAAACCTGTAACCGTAACAATAACAAAACTCCCCTTCAAGTAAATTATACAAATGCACTTCTTTTACTAACTTAGCTACAAGGAATTTTGTATCACATCAACTGCCTTAATTATTTTCTCTCACTGCTGAGACAAAATATCGGACACCCAAAATTAAAGGGGCAAAGGCTTTTTTAGCTCACAGTTTGTAGAAGTTTCAGTCCATAATTGGCTGATTCCAAGGCAGGGTGGCTGAGCAGAGGGGCAACATAGAAGAGAACTAGCTCATGGCAGGCATACGACAGCAAAAACAAGCAAGCAAGGGACAAGGCAAGCCCTTTTCTGTCCCTTAAAGCTGCTCTAAAGCTGCAAAGGCCGGTGTCATGCTGGTTCTTGTGTTGTCCTCAGGCCATCATTTCTGTTGTTTTCTTCTAAACTACTTAGGCTTTTTTTTTTGGCTAGTTTTTCAGCAACCAATTTCTCATCTATTCCATCATCTTTGAAGAATAGAACTTTACTGGAGCTGCCTTTCTGGCCAAACTCAGAATATTTTGAATCGTTCTGCTAGGCTTTTTGCTCTTGATTCTCAACATAAATCTAGCTACAAGCCCCCAGCAGTGGGCATGCCACCACCTGAACATTGGACTGCCTTCAGATTTCTCTGCAAGGTTAATTAATCTGCCACCTTAGTCTCACGCAAAGTCTCTGGATACAAGCAAAATGCAGACAAACTTTCTGCCAAACGGTAGCACAAATGTTCTGGAGTCCAGCAGCCAATGAAGTCCATCTTCCCAGCAGAAGCCTCCTAAGCCTGGTGTTCCTGGCATTATTTCTATCAGCATCCGGATCTTCTGAGATCTGACCAGAATCTCCCATCAAATACCGCCTAAGGCATTCCAACTCTACTTTTTAGTCAGTATCCCCAAACCTTTCCTAACTTCCCTTTCCCACTTGTCAGTTCCAAAGGCTCCTAAATCACATGGTCAGGTATAGTCACAACAATGACCCTACTTCTCTGCTACCAAAATCTGTGTTAGTTACTTTCCTCTGGTTGCTGAGACAAAATACCCAAAATCCAAAGTTAAAGAGGAAAAGGCTTACCTAGTTTACAGTTTGTAGAGGTTTCAGTCCATCATTGCCTGGTTCCAAGGCAGGGTGGCTTGGCAGACAGCCAACACAGAAGAGAATAGTGAACTGGTATTCATAGCAGGTAGAACACAGCAAAAGAAAGCAGAGAAGGAGGAAGACAAGCCTCTTTCTGCCCTTTATATTGTATTCAGGCTACCAGGATTAGAGTGAAAACAAATCAGTCAGTGGACAGATTTAGTAATCACCCACCCTTAATTCTAGCATTACGCCATGACTTAGTCACAGACTCTAGATTCAGCCACCTCTGAAAAAGCCTCATATATGACTGCATGAGGCTTTGGGGGGACATCTAGATACAAGACACAACATCAACTCTTCCCAGAGTATCAATTGTATATTCTTTAGAGTAGACACCATGAAAATCATCCTGGGGAAATAAAGATTGCTTCTTAATATTGGAATCAAACATGCTACAGATTTACAGGAGAATTAAGGTCCTTTATCTCCTGAACTCATTTCTGACAGTAAAGGACCATATCAAAATATTCTAAAATAATGCTTCTAGTTCTCTCAAAAATTTACTACATCAAGAAAACAAAACTAAAGTCCAATGAAAGAGTTCAAATGCAATCTCTGAACTGCCTGAAAATGTTTAGATTTATATATAATCTTTACAGAGATATGAAGAAGGTACTAATAGAAACTATTCTGGTTCTGTAATAGAAAGCAATGACACAATCTCTGAAAATAATGACCAATGAATACAATAGACAGAGTAGTAAATGGGAGAGGGTGGTGCAGCTGATGACATTATTAATCCAGATATGTAACCTTGCTTAAATTAATCATTCTTGAGTTGTGTTTTCATTACTACTACTATTATTATTATTTTGTGTCTTTGTTTTTCAGATGTAAAGAAAAGGGAGTTGTTATTCGTTCCTTACTTTTTAGTAACAATTTTGTTTTCCTTTATTCCCTTTTGTTAATTTTGCTCTTGTGCTTTGCGCACTTTAAAATTTGTGGGGGGAAAAATAAGAAATGATATGCCATGATCTCATGGAAATACCAGAACACAAAGCCAAAAAGAAAACATTTCACTCTGTCAATCCAGTTAATTTCCCCAGGAGTTCAGTTATCCTGTTGACTTTTATCTGTCCCATTGATCTTTTAGGGTCTACTATCTAGTTGCATAGACATATTGTTTCTTTGTATCTACTTAAAGCCCTTTCCAGGATTTCCATAGAGATTTTTTATTGTCTTCCACACTACTGCCATTTGAAGGAGCTTTGTTATTTTTCTTGAATGTGATAATGAGTAGGCTCTTCAATCTGCCCTGTGGCTGTTTCTGAGTTTCTATCATTTTCTTCATAACTTGTCATGCCTGCAACTCCTCTGTCCTTTTCGTACAATGTTCGTATTTAACATTTCAATTTTAACATAATGCAGTCAAGTCTTATTCCTAGACCTTGTTTAAATTCTGAGCTGTGTTCTATGTATGTGGATTTTTATATATTTCTCTTTGCATTGAGTTATGAACTAGACTAAGACTCAAACAATGTAGTGAAATCTTTTCAAAGTTTACCTTTGATTCATTGATGTAATCCAGATCCTCATGTATGCATCTCCCTGGAAACCTTCATTTCAATGGATTTTTTCCAGTACCTCTAACATCTTAAGATTTAGTCATCCAGACACCACCCACTCGCCCTCTGACACCTTCTTCCTGATTGAAAGAGGCATTTATGTATATGAGTCACCTCCTGCCAGCTTCACAGGAATTACATAAAAGCAATCTGCCAACTAACTTGGCCTAAGGACAGAAAACCACAGTTAGCGTCAAGGTAAAAGCCATTCCTGCTTGTAGAGAATTACAATAGAGCATTTTAGGACCTTAACTCCCAGGCCATCCTGCTTTAATCCATCCTCTATACTGTAAACCCATGGATGCTACACTTTCATCAGCTTGGATAAACTTCTTGGCCTAATAATATTAAACTCATTTTAAATACTTTTTGTATTGAGTAGAAAAATGAAGTTAATTCATATTCAAGAGAGATTATACATATATTAGGAGAAAGAATATAAATTAAGAAATGATATTAGCAAAACTTGTTATCTTTCCATGTTAATACAAAAAAAAGATTAATGTGGAAAGACAAAGATAGAATTTAATGGCAGGAAAGGTAGTTATGTGTTATTTTAAAAATGAATTAAAAGGCTTGTTGATATGTTATTATACATAGAAATACGTTAGTCAAGATTTTTCATTTGTTTCTAGACATCTTTTTTTTTGTTTGTTTTTTTTTTTTCTGGTACCAGGGATGGAACTCACGACCTTGCACTTGCCGGGCAGGCACAGTGCCGCTGAGCTAAATCCCCAGCCCCTTGGACAGGATATTTAGACCACATGGAAATATTATTTTGAATCCTCCATTTGCTTCTTATTTACTGGGTGTATGCAAGTCTCTTATGTATCTGAACTTTAATTTCCTTATTGCAAAGTTGTAAGTAGTTTATGCCCTCCCTCTTGAGTTGTTGTGAAGATCAAAGAAGTTGTGAAATCTGGGAATTAAAAGGAATAATACAATCATGCTGTTACAGTGTTTTACCTTAAAATCAAAGTTGCATTGTTCTGGTATCTTTGTTATTTTCTCTTGGTGGTACAAAACATAGTGCTCCACTGCAGCAGATACACATGCTTGGAATGCCAATTCACTGTTTCTCTTAGATCCTTTCTAGATTTTGGATTTCAACCTTCACAGATAGTTGTAGGATCCCTGTGTTGTCTACTATTGTGTAAGACTACTAAGAAGGCAAGGAGAAGGTGAACTCTTTCATACAGAGGACTCTGGATGGTCCCATTATTTTGCATTTTTTTTCCTTGCACCAGCTTTTCTATCCACATATTCACAAATTCACAGAACCTCAAAAAAAAAGTCCATAGCATTTCTCCAAACACATTGCCATAATGCTTCAGAGTGGTAGGTTTTCACTCCGCTATAGGTATCCCTCACCAGTTCCACTTTGTCCTGGTAGTTTGGGGGTGACACAAGTCATCACTGCCTACTAGAACTGGAAAATTGGCTGCCAACCCAGAGCTTTGTCAGTGCTCATACTTGCTTATGATTGAGTAGTAGGGGATAGCAGGGTGTGTCTCTGAAAATGATAGCTCTTTAGGGATTTTCTTCCTACTTTCCTGCAAAGCTTTCCTTTCTTCTTATAAAGGACAACACACCAAGCACAATAAAAGTGTGCATACTCAGGGTCACAAATAAGCTTCATAACTTCTCCCTAGAAGAAAGACTTCTGAAACCATTAAGCTTACACTTTAATGCATGGAAGGTTGATTTTACTAATTCTAAATTGATTTTAGAATTGAATTTTACTAATTCTAAATTGATTTTACTAATTCTAAATTGATTTTACTAATTCTAAATTCCCAAAGTAGAACCTATGGTATGTTGTCAGACACGAGTGCAGAGCATCTCTCACAGTGAGGAAATTCATCCTATAAGGGGTGTTATAGGAGAGAGAGTATATGATGCCATTTCTGCTTCTTTCTTTGGTTTCAATTCCCACCCTTGTTCAGGGTGAAATTGAAAATAAGTCAAAACAGTTGGCAATATAATCTTAATCAACTGTTTTCTATGAAGTTACCAGTCAAATAAGAGGAATAACAGACATGTCAATAAGCCCTAGATATATATCAATGTTTAAAATCTGTGAATAAAAATAATAGCAAAGAATGAACTTGAAATAGTATTTTAAACCATTCCTTCTAAAAATAATCATTTTACAGAATTTTATGAAATCAGATTTTAAAGGTTGTTTGCATTTATTTTCAGATAATTTTCTGTGAATAAAATTTGTGTCAAAATAGAATATGCATTTCTCCCTAGGCTAACACAGGGTATTTAACTATAGATGGGAAGCATCCTGATATTCACAGAATACAAATACTCTTCCCAACTTATGATGGTATGACAATTTTCGATGGCACAAAAGCTATACACTTTAAGTAATAACCACAATTCAAATTTTGAATTCTATTTTTAATATTTTTAAAATTTATTTCAAATATAATAAAAAACAATGAAAATAATACAGAATTTCAAAGCAGTTGTGTCTTCATTGTTGTTATTTTGTCATTCCTTTTTTTTCTTGTCTCTTTAAAATAAAAAACAAAAAAAAAGAACAACCATTGTTAATTCCTATCATCTTGTTTCCAAATCCTATATTGGTTTTATTTTTTTATTGTTTTGTTTATGTCTTCATTGTTGTTATTTTGTTATTTTATTTTCTTTAAAGTAAAAAAAGAAAAAGAAAAAACAGAATTGCCAGACAAGATGATAGGAATTTAATAATGGTTATTTATTATATTACATATTGTTATCTTCAAAGTAATTGCTCAGATTACCAGATATAGGCATGTGAGATTGATCAAACAATATAAACACTAACTGTTCCTTTTTAACTAATAGATATTAGTAGTAAAGTTGTCCCTGGGCTAATGATACAGGACAATCATTCTGTTTTTTTATTTATGCTACAATAAATATATACTTAATAAATTACATGAGATATCCAACACTTAATTATAAAATATGTTTCATGCTATATGATTTTATCAAATTTTAGGCTACTATAGGTGTTCTTTGCATATTTAAGTTAAGCTAAGCCATATGTCATATATTAGGTGTGTGAAATGCATTTTTATCTTATGGTACTTTCAGTTTAAGATGGGTTTATCAGGATGTAACCCCATTATAAGTTAAGTAGCATCTACAACATAAAACTCAAAAATTACCTAAACCAAGTGCCCTTTCTCCTCAGCTGACTCAAAATAAGGAGTAGAAGGGTGTGATTTGATACATGTTGTCCCTGTTCACAATACCATGCTACACAGAAATGCAGCACCAACAATCTCAATCTAGTCACTGCCTTTACAATTTTTTTTAGTAATGATGGTAGTTGTTACTTGATTTGCAATAATAAGCTTTAAAACAAAAAAAACCTTCAGTTTACTTATGGGTTATCTCTAAAATGTTTGCTTTAAATGACCAAGACACCTCTTACTGGTTTTATGGAGGGTCTTTCTAAAATTCACTTTCTAAACCACTGTGCATATTTTCAAACCAGAAAAAGAAAGAACAATGTGAATAATACTTTCCTTACACTGTAGATGAGAAACTCAGGTATTAGCTTACATCACCAATGTGCAGATTATTGCTGGCTCTCTCATAGTTAATTGTCTTTATAATAATATTACAACCTCCTTAAGACAAACAAGCCACAAAAAGCCTAAGTCATTGTAGGACTATTCAATTAAGGCAGCTGACTTTCATAGCTTCAGGCAATGACAAGTTTAACTCTGCATTGGTCCCATGTTTCAATCCACAGTGAAATACCTGAAGCAGACTGACTTTATAAAGAAAAGACCTTTTAGCTCATAATTCTGGAGGTTCAGTGGCTCAGCTCTGCTCAGGGCTGTCTGGGTTGTGTTACATCACGGTGAGAGCACTTACAGGAGGAAGCAGTCACTTCTCAAAAGAGGAAGCCAGAGAGCGACTGAGGTCCCACAGTCCCAAAGGCATGTCCCCAACTGACCTGAGCACTTTCCAATAGCACCTTCCACTAGACTCTGTTTCTTGATGGTCCTCTGCACCCCAGGGCTACCACTGTGGGGACCAGGCCTCCAACACCTGAGACTAGGGGAGCAAGCAACATCCAAGCCATTACATTCTCTGTCTGTTCTCCATTGCAGCTCTGCTTGTGCAGCTTCACTAGGCATCACTCCATCAAGGCTTTGTGCAAAGGCTCTTGCCCTGAAGCAAATTTCTACCTGGCTTCTCAATTTAAAATCTCAGTTAATTCCACCATGATCCTATATCTCCTGCATCCCATGCACCTGTAAAGCCAGTACCACAAAGACACCATCAAGGGCTGCCACTGGCACTAGCTGAACCTGAGCCTGCTTAAACATGGCTGTAGAGTACTGCCCCAGAAAATCAGTAGAACCCCAAGATGATTTGGGTAGTGAGCCAATGAAAAGCAACCTGTCTTGGTCTCTAACAAATTTACACTTCTAGATCTCTGATCCTGTGATGGTAAGATTGGTCCCCCCTTTCTGAGGTGCTCTCAGGCCTTTTTCTGGTTATCTCAGGAATTAGCAAACCTGTTAATCTCTTTAGCACATAGACAGCTCTCTGTGTCCTCCTCAGCAGCATCCTCTTGTCCCAAATATTTCCACTTCTCTCTTGGCTAAGCCTTCAGCTTTCTAAATCTTTCACTTTGCTACCTCCTACCTCTGAAACTCATTTTGGATCTAAAAGCAGCCAGTAATACTGTGCCACAGCCTAGTTATCTTAAAATCTCTGCCCAGTAAATTAGCGCATCATTTTTTTTATTTTGACCTTTCACAAAGTCATAGGGCATGGACACAATACAGTCCAGTGCTTTGCCACTGTATAGCAAGAATGGCATTTTATCCACTTCCCAACAGAATTCTCACTTGTATCAGCATCCTGGTCATGACCACTCAGCCAGTTTCTAAGGTAGTCTGGCTCCCTAGTCCCTTTTCTCCTGAGCCTTCACCAGAATTGCCTGCAGTGCCCCAGTTCCATTCTTGGCTTTCTCTAACCTGCTCCTTCAAACTATTACAGCCTCTGCCTGCCATTCAGTGCTAAAACTACAACCATATGTTCAGATATAGTGATAGCTCCATTCCTTGGGACCAAATTTCTATATTTAGTCAGTTCATTAGTATAAGGAGACATGTGAGGCAGGTTAACGTTATGAAGAAAAGAGGTTTGCCTAGCTGACAGGTTTGGAGATGGAAAGTCTAAGCAATGTGGGACAAGCTGTGGTGTGGAGCACTCCTGCCTCCCGATTGCATCACCCTGCAAAGCCTGGCAACAGGAGGAATGCATGTGGGAAGAAGAAATCACATGCCATACAGGAAGCCAGGGAAGCTGGGGTCCTACAACCCCCTTCTCAGGCCATGCCTCCAGTTAATTTAAGCACTTGCCCCAAGACCCCTCTTAAACATTGATGACCAAGCTTTGAACGTGAGGATCTTTGCAGGTAACAAACATACACAAGCCATGGCAAACTCCTATTTATAATGTGTGGTACTGGAAATATTTGTATCCTGAAGTCTTTTGAAAGTCTCTTAACCAATATTGTCTTTCTCTAAAATCATTGTTCAGTACTAAAAAAGACACATATAAAGGGATCTGCTAAAGATATGCTTTTAGAAATAATTCATATAATTTAATTAGTAGAACCTCTCTTCCTCAATAATGGGCTATGGAGTTTTTCAATAGTTTTTATGCAGTTATGTAGACCCTGTATGAAATGGACAACATATCATTCACTACAATTAATTTTTGTTCTATATGATGTTATTCTTATAAAGAAAAATTCCTCCCTAGGGAGCTGAACAGATATCATCTTGGATCCCTTCTGGAATAGCAGCTAGGCAGCTTCCTTTTGAAGTAACTAAAAGTCACTGATTTACATCTGAACTAGGTCACTGAGAGAAAATGACAACTTGACCAAATTAAAATAAAATAATGGTGCCTTTCCTAGTTTTACAGTCACCCTACCAATTATAACTGAAAATGTAAATCAAACCTACAACTTAATAGAAGAAATATTGATAAAGTTCTGAGGTTATGAAAAAATGGTATCTTGTTCAATTATTTTAAAATATTTTGTTCAATTATTTAAAAAATTAAAACACTGAAGGTTTTATGCTTCACTTGTGTCCATATAAAAGTCTCAATTACACATCATATGTTTGTATTTCTATGCATCAACCCCTCAGATGAGTGGCTTATACCAAAGTGTTTTTTAGACAGTGATGGACTGAGTGGGAAAGTGATAGACTGAATGTGCTCACATTGCTGATCCTGAGCAGATGCATTCTGAATGTCCACAAAACCAACACCCCATGATGACACCAAGGTCTTCTGGCAACTTGAGCAGTCACCAGACTACCTTGGATGTGGCCGCAGCAAACTCTGAGTGCCTAGATGGCGTAATGGGATACACTCCCTTGGGAGCCCTGAGTGAGAACAGTGTCTTCGTGCTGTCCTCTTAGAGCAAAATCTTTCAGTGGAGGTTGAACTTGTGACACATAGGGCCTGGCCATTTCCTGAGATGTCCTCAAAGCATCTTTCCTATTCCCACTGCAAAATGCTTGGCTTCTTTTTAATAGTGCTAATGTTTCTCACAACTGCACACTCCACGGCCCCAGTTTTATATATGCTTCCTTTCTGACCAAACCTCAGAGTTTTCACATTTCAGCTCAGCTTTTTGCTTCTGATTCTCACTGTAGAGCTGGCCAAAAGTACCAATGACACGACTAGAATATTGGACTACCTAGAAGTGTCCTCCACCAGGTTAATTAGTCTACCACTTTTAAATTCAACTTCATACAACTATGGACATGCAAAATATGGACAAGTTCTTTGCCAGAATGTAACATGAATGGCCTCTTCTGCAGTTCCCAAAAGACTCCTTGTTTCCTTCTGAAATCTCTGCACCTTTACATTCCAATCAGCAATCTGGCCATCTGAGCACCAATCATAATCACCCATTGAGCCCTGGTTACAGCATTCTAGAGTTTATCCAGCCTGCATCTCCAAACTTTTGCAAATTCCTACTACAAATCAGCTCCAAAGCCTTCTGAACCTGGTGGTCAGGTACAGCCACATCAACAACTGAACTTTTTTTCTGATGTAAACTTTCTACATTAGACACTTTTTCATTACTGAGACAAAATATGTGACACACAATTTGAAGGAGAGAGTTTTACTTTGGCTCACAACTTTAGGGGGTTCAGTGCACAGCTGGCTGGTTCCAACACAGAAATGGCATGAGAGAAAGGCCTGATGGGAGAAAGCTGCTCAACCTACAGCAGGAAGCAGAGAGTGCAAGAAAAGCCAGAGAGAAAGAGCGAGAGAGAGACAGAGAGACAGACAGCAAGAGTGAGAGAGGGAGACAGAGAGAGAGAGAGAGAGAGAGAGAGAGAGACTGAGAGACTGAGAGACTGATTCTCCAAAGGTACAACCTCCATGACCCACCTCCTCCAACTGGACCCCATCTCCTAACGGCACATTAAGCAAGGAACCCATCAAGGATTGATCTGCTGATGAGCACAATGCCTCCATGATTCAAGTGCCAACCAGAAACCCCTCCTCTGAACACATGAGCCATTTGTGGGACATTTTACATCTAACTCATAACAGGAAAATTCATAATGACCTTTTAATAAAATTGAAGAAAAAAGCATGAGGACAGCAGTATTGATTTTTTTTATATTGAGATAAAATTTACTACCTAAAATTAATCATTGAATAGTAAAAAAGTGAGTGGCAACAGTACATGAATGCACAAGATTTCTCTCTCAAACTCTATATCTTTCTGTATAGAGACTGAATGAGAAAGAGAGATTGAGATTCTCCGGTAAGCTCCATTTTGTTGGAGAGCCCTGACAAATATATACAGATGGACAGATACAGTTTTTTATAAGGAAGTGGCCTACACGGTTATGAAAGTTGAGAATTCCCAAGTAATACAGTCAGCAAAATGATCACCCAGGAGAGCCGGTTGTGTTGCTCTTGCCCAAGCATGAAAGCCTGAGAACCAGGAGAGGTGGAGTTGCATGTTCTGCTCTAAAGACCAGCAGGCTCTAGACTCAGCATTTATGTTCCTATTTGAATCTGAGGGCAAAAAAAAAACAATAAAAAACACTAATGTCCCAGCTTGGACAGTAAACCAGGAAAAAGCTTCTCTTACTTGCACAATGGCTAGTTTTCTTACTTTATTCAAGCTTTTGCTTAACTGGGTAAGGCCCACTCATGTCAGACCTAAAGCAACTGGCTTTACTCAGTCTATCCACTATGATCTTAAGCTCCTTTAAAAACTCTCAAGGACTTACCCAGGTAACATTTAGCAAAATATTTAGGAAATGCATGCCCCATTCAAGTTGACACATAAAATGAACAATTACAGAATTTTTTAAGTCAACACAGTTTTTAGAACATCAGCAGAATTCTAATTATCCTTATATTTTGGATTTTTTTCCAAAATCCATATATTTTGGATTTTTTTCCAAAATCCATATATTTTGGATTTTTTTCTAGAATATTTCTGTCTTGAGAATTCACAACACCTATTACTTAGTTGACCTTGTGGAATCATTGAGTAGCTCATGAATTGTGAGGCACTTTTTACATTTATTTCTTCTTTTAAAAGTACACTAATATTTTAACAACTTAAGTATACCAACCATGAGCTAAATCAAGTATGCATAATATTTTTAAGTGCATAGTTAAAGTAGTAGTTAAAATTTTTGTTTCCTACTCACATATCATTATTTGAAAACTTTAGCTCAGCAAATGTTTTATAAAAATCATCCTTCACTATATAATTTAGAGTATATACACAATCAGTTGTCTAGACACCTTTGAGTATATAAAAGAAGTAATTCAAGATTACTGTGTGACTCTTTTCTCCTTAGCTTTCACTCAAAGCTTTGTCCTTACTCTGTTAATACAATACAAACAAAATACATGAACAATCAGGTGGAGAATGAAGAATTCATTAATGTCACTTAGAAAGAAATACAAAGCCCTTTGAAGGTTACTGTAATATAGCTGCTTGACTAATCTACCTCTTTAGTATTGATTAGACAACTCCAAAAGTACTAAAGACCACTTCATAAATATAATGTAAAAGTTTAGACTTGTCATTGTTCTCACATGAGTAATGAGAGAAAAATAAGTGATGGAAGTGTAAGAGATGGAATCAATTCTTCAACATTTAATTGGCTTTGTGTCCAAGGAGAAGTCATTTAAACTATTTACATCATGTCTACCATGTCTGAAGTGGGAGGAATGACCCATGCTACACTGAGCATCTCTGATCCTTGACTATGTGCTTGTGTGTGTGTGTATGCATGTAAACAGATATGTAAATAGATGTGGGAGCTTATAATTAGCTGCCCAATTATTTTCATCTATTTTAGCAGATACAGACATTTATATTTTCAATAATATCATTTGATTATGTGATTGACTAGAAAATATTAACTCTAATAGTTCTGTGCTCAGATATGGTATTATTTCCTACTGGTAGAAAACACACGACAATAAAATTTTTCCCTTACCTATCTTTAATTTTGCTATTAACCTTATTTGTCCAGGTACAAATGAGAAAACAAGTCAAAATATAATCTAGGAAGCATAAGTAAGCAGCAAAAAATTAGATGTTTCCTGCAAAGTGCCACACATGTAATGAATATTAATATGAATCTCTATATTACATTTCAAAATTGTGTGTAATTTCAATTTATCTCTTTTTTCCTGCTTGATATATTCACTCTGTTAAAGAAAGTTTGGTAAAATCCAAAGATATAAAAGAGCTACCATTTCCCTCAATTTCAAGAGTGCAATTACTTTAAATTAGATCTTCTTTGCCTTTAACTGGATCTTTCAATGCTTATGAATGTTCTTGGCTTTGCAAAATGAAGCCTGGAAAAACTAGGAAGTTAGTGTGCTGATATATAAATCCAAACTTGAAAGAAGTTTTTTTGAAAAATTTTGTGTTGATTTGCATTCAAAATGTCATTCTCATAATTTACTGGACATTATTTTCCCTTTTAATACTAAGGCATTTCAAATCTGGTGCAAAGTTGTACTGTTTCATGAAGAATAAACGTAATTATTTTCTGCTGTAAATACAACTGCTTCATTTCTATATAAATATACATTAATACACAAAGTAGTAGTTATATCTGCTAAAAATATAAACAAATGTACAAGATAAAATGATTAAATGAACTATAGTATACTCACTTGATATAGCTAGTACTGTGCACCTATTGTTGAAGACTAATGTGATAAAGCTCATAATATAAACGTTAAATAAAAAATTCAAACTATTTTTATTCTTAGTTGGCATAATGCTAATGTTTTATTTTATGGTTTTATGGCTCTAATATATATGTATATATCTGTATATATGTGCATACATATATATGCATGTACATGGATTTGTTTAGTTATTGAAAAATAGAAAGGAAACTCATAAAATTAACATCCTTAGTTATTTTTAAAATTTTTTTAAAATTGTATTTGTGAGTGTTTGCAGTTCATGTAGTTATAATCACCTTGGAGAATGGCAACATGTAAATATTATAATATCTTTCTTTCTTCCTTTTTCCTTTTTTCTCCCCTTCCCCTTCTGCCCACCTCCAGTTCCCCAATCCCATTTTTCATTCTTGTTGATATTACTTGTCTTAGCTAAACTTACGGCCTATAATGTTTATGCTAATTGGGGTTATTGGGTTCCTATACATGGCTTATCTTTATTTTTATTTTCCCTTCCCCCTCCTTCTCATCCCCCACCATTGTTCCCTTGAATCACATCTCTATTGCTAGAGATCCATCCTTTGTCCTTTTCTATCCTTTCCATTTTCTTTGTACATTGCCTCACTCACATGAAAGATACCATATACTACTTAAGCTTATATGTGTGGTTTATTTCATTTAACATGATACTTTCCAGGTGCATCTATTTTCCTACAAATATCTCAAAGTTGTCATTCTTTATAGCTGAGTAGTATTTCATTATATACAGGTACCACATTTTCTTTAACCAGTCATCTGTTGATGAATATACAGATTGCTTCCAGGATTTAGCTATTACAAATTGTGCTGTTATAAATATTGGTATGCATGTATCACTGCAGTGTGATGACTTAAACTCTTTAAGAAAGATACGTAGCAGGGGGATAGCTGGTTCACATGGCATTTCTAATTTCAGTTCTTTAAGAAATCTCTATACTGATTTCCATAATGGTTGTACTGGTTTATATTCCCACCAACAATGCAGGAGAGTTCCTTTTCACCTCAGCCTCCCCAGCATTTGTTATTGTTTGATTTTCTAATGATTGCCATTCTTTCTGGAGTAAGATAGAATCTTACTGTTCTTAGCTGAGGGAGGTGGCACATGTCTGTAATCCCAAAATTCGGGAGCCTGAGGCAGGAGGATCCTTGCATTCAACATGAGCCTGGGCTGCAAAGTGAGCTCAAGGCCAGCCTGAACTGCATGGCAAGTCTCAAAAAGACCAAACAAACAAACAAACAAACAAACAAAACTTACTATTGTTTTAATTTGCATTTCTCTAATGGCCAGAGATGTTGAATATTTTTTCAAATATTTGTTGGACATGTGTATTCCCTCCTCTTCAAAATGTCTGTCGTTTCTCTTGCCCATTTTTTGACTGAGTCTTTAATTTCAGGTGTTTTAGTATATGTGCTGCCAAAGCAAGCAACTGGGATGAGGGAAAAGAGAAACGAAAG
>NW_004955428.1:21756228-21797016 GCF_000276665.1 Chinchilla lanigera | reverse complement strand
CTTGAAGTCAGGCATTCCTATGTTGCCTGCTTTGCTGTTGCCCCAAGTAGCTTTTGCCATTCTGGGTCTCTTCCAGCTCCATATGAATGTGAAGATTATTTTCTCTAGATCTGTATAATCTGCTGTTGGTATTTTTATTGGGAGTGCAATGAATCTGTATAACAGTTTTGGAAGTATGGCCATTTTCACAATTTTGTGTCTTCCTATCCAGAATCAGGGAACAGGTTTCCCTTCTCTTTTCTGATATCTTCTTCAGTCTCCTTCTTTAGACTTCTGTAGTTTTCTTTGTAGAGGTCTTTTGCTTTCTTGCTTATTTTAATCCCTAGGTCTTTCATCTTTCTTGAAGCTACTGTAAATGGTATTGTTTTCATAATTTCCTCCTTATCCCTTTCATTGTTGATGTATATAAATGCTAATTTTTTGTGTGTGTGTTGAGTTTGTATCCTGATACTTTCCTGAAGTTGGTTATTAATTCTAAGAGTATTTTACTGAAGTTCTTTGGATCTTTTATGTAGATTATTGTCTTGGTTACTTTTCTCTCATTACTGAGACAAAATACCTGACACCCAGAATTAAGGAAGGAAAGGTTTATTTAGCTTACCGTTTGTGGAGGTTTCAGTCTATAATCAGCTGGGTGGCAGGACAGGGCCAGTAGTTCAAGGTGGCACAAGACAGCAAAAACAGCAAGAGCAAAAAGCAGGGATAAACAGCAGGAAGAGCGAGCCTCTTTCCCTTCCTTATATTGAGTGCAGGCTACCTGCTCCAGGGTGGGTGTAGATCTCACACCTATAAGCCCAGCATTGGACCATGAATCAGTCATAAACTCTAGAAGCCTGCCCCATGACTGCATGAGGCTGTGGGGGCGATATCCAGACACAAACCATGACAATTATCATACCATCTGCAAATAGTGATAATTTGATTATTCCTTTCTTATGTATCCCTTTTATTTCTTTCTCTTGTCTAACTGCTTTGGCTAATGTTTCAAGCATCACGTTGAATAGAAGTGGTGATAGTGGACATCATTGTATTGTTCCTAATTTTAGGGAGAATGCTTTTAGTTTTTCCCCGTTTAGTATGATGCTGGCTATTTGTGAAAACAGATAGTTGAAATCCCCTACTACGATTGTGTTACTTTTGTCTGATATTTTAATTTCAGTAGTTTATGAAAATAGGTGCTCTAGTTTTCCATGCATATATGTTATCAATGTTATGCCTTTTTGTTGGATTGTTCCCCTGACTAATTTGTATTGTCCCTTTGTCTCTTTGTCTCTTTTTATCAGTTTCAACTTGATGTTTATCATGTCTGATATTAGAATTGCTGCCTCTGCTTGTTTTCAGGATCCTGGTGCATGAAATGTGATTTTCCATCCTTTAGTTTTTTAGTGTATGAATATCTTTTTTTCTTAGATCAGTTTCTTGAATCATGTGGATTGTTGGGTTCTGATTTTTGATGTAGTCTTCCAATCTGTGTCTTTCAATTGGAAAGTTAAGGCTGTTAACATTGAGAGCTATTACTGAGATGTGTTAGTTACTTACTGTCATTATCTTCTTTACCTGTTGATGAATTTTTTATTTTTCTTTTCCAGATGCTTTTTCTTGCTCTTTATCCATTGACCTCATTCTAATATCCCCATTTATTTTTAGCTGTGTGTTTCCTGATTTCTGTTGAGAATATTCTTAACTCTTTTCTCAAGAGTTGCTTAGTATTCATATATATTTTCAGCTGGGATTTTTCATGGAAATACCTTATTTCCCCACCTATTTTGAAAGATAGCTTTGCTGGGTAAATTAATCTGGTGTGGAAGTTGTTTTGGGGATTGAAATACTTCACTCCAACCTCTTATGCCCTTGAGGGTTTTTGCTGAGAAGTCCTGTGGTTCTCATTGTGTTACCTTTCTGTGTGATTTTTTGTTTTTCTCTTGCTGCTTTTAAAATTGTGGTTTTTTTGCTGGCTATCTGAATTTAATAGGGATATGCCTTTGTGAGCTTCTTTTATCATAATTGTTTGGTATTCTATAAGCATCACTTGCTTGTATTTTAAACTCCTTCCTTCCATGCATTCTGTAAGCATGTTAATGAATCTATCTGTGTTATTTTCTAGTTTTCCTCTAATTCTGATTAGCCTGAGATTGGTCTTCTTGTTGTCATCTAACAGCCACTCCACAGTCTTCTCTTGTTCTCTTATTTCCTTTTTTACTTCTTCGAGTTTTTTATTGTAATTCATTATGTTGTCCTCAATATCAGACACCCTGTCTTCACAATGGTCATTTCTGTGATGTATGAGTTATATACAGTTTGTTATTTCAAGTGTTTCTGTCTGACTTCTTTTCAAGGATTCCGTATTCTTGTTGAATGTATCATTCAATTCTGAAGTGTTTTGTTAGCTCATCCAATTTTTTTACCTATTTCCCTGAAATTCACTGTGGGCATGCTGTACTTTTGGTTCATTTCCTCTTTGAACTCATCTATTTTCTTCATGCCTTCTGTGATACCTGGTATTCATTTTCTTGTCCCTTTGTGACCCCTTCCTCAGCCTTGGGAGAGTTGGATGAACTTGGAATTCTTCTGTTGCCTTCTGTACGCGTGTATGATTACCAGTATTTCTGTTTCTGTGTGTATATATATATATATATATATATACCCCTCTCTCTCTCCTTTTTATGAGAATGTACTGCAAATTGAGGACTAGAAAAGTGAGGAGAGTTTGTGGCTTATATGGAGATTTTTGGCAGGATGTGGCCTCCCTGTCAATAATTTTCAGCTTTGTACATCCAGTAAAAGTATTTACACTTTTTATTTACTTCAGGTTATTTGGACTCTGTCCATATGTTTTGGTGAAAGAACTACTTCTGGATATAACAGCGTCAGTAGATTCAGTCATACAACACTTCTATATAACAGTCCTTACAGTTGCACTTCGCTGCTTTGTCTGTCCTCTATGCACACTGTGACCATTTATTATTTGTGATTGTTCTACAGTAAGGTAGGTGAATGCAGGGAGGAGAATGGAAGGTGATTAGATGAGGGATGTGAGACATGAAGAGGAAGTTAGGGGGAATTGTGATAGAGGAGAAGGAAAGTTTGATGTGTGGTATGACTATTAGAGTATTTTAGTTGAGTTGAAGGGTTAGTACTGGGATTCTTCAGAGGATATTTGTGGGGCCAAGTGTGAGATATGGGAGGAAGGAGGTTTACTTTGAGATTGAGGGAGGTTATGTGGTTGTCAGAACCAGCAATAAATGGGCTGGGGATTTAGCTCCGTGGCACAGCGCCTGTCTTGCAAGCATGAGGTTGTGAGTTTGATTCCCAGTACCAGAAAAAAATAAAAAAATAAAAAAAAAGAACCAGCAATAAAGAACACAATAGGCTAGGGAGGATGTGTATCCTTATTTATGTTTTTATTCTATTAAGTTGGAAAAATGTTATTTTAAAAACAATCATGATACATGGAATACACTATAATCCAAATAGTCTATACACTGTAATACTATACTATTCACTGTAAAATGCACTACAATCAAAACTATACACTATATTTTTGGAAACTTAGAATACCATTCTTCAATATTCAGACAACTTTTGAAAGTAGACATACAAGTTGTTATGACTCTTTGGTTGATGTTTAAGGAGACTGCGACATGGTGGCTATTTAAAGGCTCCTAATTAATTACTTCCTACATGGTCAAAATACTCTGCATTTCAGAGAAAGCTTACTTGCCCAGAATACATGTGGGTTTTTAGATGTGATAATATGGAATTTATGTAGTTTTTTATTTTATCACATCATTTTTTACATTTTGCAGAAAGAGAATAAGGCAAAATATCATTTATGTCATTTTATATTACTTTGTTCAGAGTATTAACTATGCCTGTTCAAAAATAAAATAATATTGAATAAAAGCATTCTAGCAGGGGTATAGCTCAGTGGCACAGTGCCTGCCTGGCAATCGTAAGGTCCTGAGTTCAATTCCCAGTACCAAAAAGGAAAAAAAAAAAAGCATTCTAGCAATGAAAAATTTAGTGAAAAGGGTATGATCTAAGAATATTATTGGGTGTTAAGCTTCTTCCACAGAATAAGCCAATAATGGCACATTTTAAAAAGATAAAAATAATGGATAGATATAGAACATTTTTCTCATAGACATTCCCAAAATCCAGTTTATAAAAACAATTGAAATGAGAAATATCATTGCTCAAGTAAAAAAAAAAATTCATCTAGAAATAAATTTTACTCTTCACCATACATTTGTATAATTAGTATCTGCCATCTGTTTCAGTATATCTTTTAAGTGTTTCAATGTTTGTTTCTAAAATGTTAAGTAAGTATAAAATGTTAAGCCAAACCTGCAAAATAAGGGCTAGTTTAATAACTGCAGTTGGTTCAAATTCAAATTTACTTGAACAAAAAGAAAACATGTTTAGTTTACCTAATTTTATGATGGAAGGATTGAATATACATAAAACAATTTCAACACAGAGTTTGAATCTTTATATTAACCATTAAATGCTGAATAAAAGAAATGCTTTTTATTTTTACTCTGGATTTCTCATATAAGAGAAACCATGTTGAGCATTTCTTTGAGTATGTATTGGCATTTGTACTTCTGGGAAAAATAGATAATGGGAAGTAGGAAGTTAAATGATTCTCAGGGGAGAAGGGAACCAAGAGATGAAGAGAAAGAAGAGATAAGGAAAAGAAAAGAACTGGGATGTGTATGGACATGTACCAACTCCCCACAAGGAATGTAATCATATACTATACACACATGTACTAATATGTATAATAAACTAAACTAAAAAAATTTTACTAGACAAGATGGTAGGAACTCACCAATGGTTGTTATATTGCCTACTGTCTTCAAATTATTTGATCAGATTACCAGATATAAGCATGCAAAATCAGTCAAAAAGAAAAAAATAGGCATTAAATGTTCCTTTCAATTCTAATGTTTTTTGTTTTTATTTTTTATTCTCTTTAATAAGAAAGAAGGGGAAATTATGTATGTATGTATGTACAGGATAGCTAACATAGATGTACTACTGACTTCTATCACTTTACTGAAAGGAACAGTTAGTGATTACTTATTTGATCAGTCTTGCAGGTCTCTATTTATTTTCCTGAGAAAGCACTTTGAAGATATCACTATGTAATACAACAATTACATATTGTTGATTAATTTCCTACCACTTTGTCTGTAACTCTGTATTGCATATACTGTTTTTATGCTACTTTGTAAATGGATGTCTGTTTGTTAATGTTCTCCCTCTTTTATTTTTTTTATTTTAAAAATAAAAGGAGGAAAATATTAACAGACAGACAACATTTTACAAAATAGCAAAAGAACAGTACAGACAGTACGGAGTTACAAACAGAGTGGTAGGGAATTAACAATGCTTGCTGTATTACATATTGATATCTTCAAGTGGTTTCTCACGAAAACAGATATAGACATACAAAGCTGATCAACCAAGGACTCAGTGACAGTTTCTTTCAGCAAATAAATACAAGACAGTAGAACAGCCATGTTAACTATCCTGCATATACATACATACAACTTTCTCCTTCTTTCCCTTCTCTTTTCCCATATCCCAGTTACCCTTTACCTTTGAGTGCCTTTCCTATCAATTCACAATGTCTATCATATCTCCTAGTTTAAATTAACTCTTTCAGGCTTTACACTAAAGAAACAATGCGGTGCTTGCACATATATGTTTGATTTATTTCACTTATGAGTACGGTCTCTAGTTGTGACCATTTACCTATAAAAGCCTCGAGTTTATCTTTCTTTACAGCTGAGTAATATTCCATTACATAAAAGTACCACAATTTTCTTATCCAATTCTCAGTGGATGGACATTTGGGTTGCTTCCACATTTTAGCAATTACAAATTGTGCTGCTGTGAACATAGGTGCACATACATCACTGTGATATGATGTTTTTAGATCTTCTGGGAAAATACCCAGCAGGGGGATTGCTGGGTTGAATGGGACCTTTAGACCTAGTTTTCTGAGGAATCTCCAAACTGATTTCCACAGTGGTTTCACCAGTCTGCATTCCTCTTGAAAGAATCAACAACTGGGATCTCATCCTACTGAAAAGTTTCTGCACATCGAAAGAAATCACCAGCAAAGTAAAAAGAAAACCCACAAACTTGGAAAAAATTTTAGCTAATTGTCCCTCAGACAGAGGGATCTAGAACATATAAAGAATTAAAAAATATCAGCCCCTCCAAATTCAAAGACCCAATCCAAAAATGGGCAGCTGAGATGAATACACACTTCTCAGACAAGGAGATACAAATGGTAAATAAATATATGAGAAAATGTTCAACATCATTAGTCATTTGAGAAATGCAAATTAAAACGACACTGAGATTCTACCTTACCCCAGTAAGAATGGCTAGCATTAAGCAGTCAACCAATAACAAATGCTGGCGAGGCTGTGGAGAAATAGGATCCCTCTTTTATTTTTAAAATAAATTTTTAAAAAATTAAATTAAATTAAATTTTAAAAATTTTTAAAGAATGACATGAAGTGAGTAAAATGTAAAAATAATTTCTAAGAAGCAGAGAAGATAGAAGCCAGCTAAAATGTTCACCTGTGCAGAAGAAATGAGGGAAAAAATGGGGAGAAAGGAGAGTAGGAGAACCCTGAGAGTAAATAAAATGAAGGGAAAAACGTTTTAGGGAGTAAATGATCTAGAGGATAGATAGGTAGATATATATATAGATAGATAGATGATAGATAAATAGAGACATACATGCATAAATATTGCCAATGATTATAATATCAAAACTGAATATTTTATGGTGCTTATTTTATTTACCAACCACTCCTGCAGATTTATTTTTAAAATTCATATCACAATTTCATGAGTTAGATTGCTGTCTCCACATTACAGATGAAGGGAAAATTTCAAGCATGTAAATATTAGTAGTAGTAATAACAGCAGCAGATGTCATAGAATAGTAATTAGTAATAGTTGAGCAAATACTAGTCACTATGCCAGGCACATAAGTAATTCCATTTACCTCTCAAGACAGCTCTGAGGTAATTACTGTTATCCTAATTTTACAAATGAGTGAGTAGATCCAGGATTCCAGCTGAGACCACGTAACTCCCAACACTCACTGTTTCCAACTTTTATTTTCTATGAGTCCTGTATATGTTTGCAGCACATAATGATCACATCCTTGGGGGGGTTGGTACATGTATATAGCACACCTTCATTCTTTCCTCACCCCCTCTCCACGCCTCTTTTTCCCCTCTTGGCCCTCTTCCCTTTTGCAAAAGATCTATTTCCTTTCTCAGAGATGACATCTGGAAGCCACATCATGCTCATAGATGCAATCTTTTGGAGAAATGAACAGATAAAAAGTGTTTTCTTCAGTGACCACCCTGTGACTGCATGCCCTACCTGAAGCAAGTGATTCTGCCTGTCGTGTATAAGCAAAGAAAGAGATCTTTCTATTTTGCTCTCTATCTTTTATTTTGCCTATCTTTTATTTTGCTCTCTATTTAGATATTTTGTTTCACATATAAGATATGTAATATTTAAGCTTATGTATCTGATTTATTTGACTTTACATTATGGTTTCTAGGTGTATCATTTTCCTACAAATGACTCAGGTTTATCCTACTTATGGCAGAATAGTACTCCCTTGTGTCTGAGTAATACACACTTTCTCTATCCACTCATCTATTGATAAGCATACAGGCGGGTAAGTTCCAGACCTAGACTGTGAATCCATACCTTTATATTTCTTATCTGATGTTCCTTCCATTAAGATAGGGAGAGAAAAGCTCATGCATTATACTCAGGAAGCATCCCAGTTTTCCAGGACCCAATTTACCACCCACACATCCTACTCCTCACTTAAACATGCTCACCTGGTCATTTCTTCACCCTTGTAAGGAAAGGACCTCTCCCTGATGGTGCTGCCATCCGTTAACCCTTTTGTTCCACATGAGGAGCTCCACCGATAGGACTGTCTTGCAGTTTTGCGTACCATCAGGACTCACACGTTATTTGGTTCAGTTATGCACACCAAAGAGTTTTTGTAAACAAAAGAAAGACAAAAAAGAATTAGATACCTAAATTTTAAAAACTGATCATTTGTGAAATGAGTTTAAGTTTAAGATTCAGAAGATCTCTTTCTTTGCTTATACACGACAGGCAGAATCACTTGCTTCAGGTAAGGCATGCAGTCATAGGGTGGTCATTGAAGAAAACGCTTTTTATCTGTTTATTTCCCCAAAGATTGCATCTATGAGCATGATGTGGCTTCCAGATGTTGTCTCTAAGACAACAGGATTTTGTACAGGTGGATCTGAGAAAGAAGAAAGAATCTGGAATGGCAGAGTAAAAAGAGGACCTAATTTGGAATTACATTTTTTATCTAAGTTCTACTGTCAATTTATCTGAGCAAATAATTTCTCATCAGTTCCCTCAAGGAACTGTGGACCAAGATCTCTTTCAAATCTAGTAATACAATATTTTTGCCTAATTGAGGTGGGCTCTTCTCTACTCTAGTGTATGTTTGTGAAAGAAAGAAAAGGAATTGAAATTTAAATAAGAATGAGAAAGAACAGAAAAATAAAGAAAACTCCATTAAATACACATAGCCTGGTATTTTATAGGATATTACAAGTAAAATCTTGCTTTAAAATAATTTTACTTATAAGAAACAGGGTAATTTAACTCTTTTTTAAAAGGGGGCAAATAAGAAATCTACATCACTGTGATATCCTCCTTGAATAACAATCGCTGTGTTTGGGGAAATCTCAGATTTAAGGATGAAAACTGTTCTGTTTTTAAGATAAAAGATGTATCTGAGAAATGTATCTCACCCTTTTGGTAATTTATTGCAAGCTAATGGGTAAATATGTGTTTTATGTCATCTCAAAAGTATCTCTCTAGTGTAGACATCCCCATTTGACCCAGCTATTCCCATTCTTGGTATCTTCCCAAGAGATTTAAAAGTATCATACCACAGAGATGCATGGACACGCATGTTTATCACAGTAGAGTTTGTAATAGGTAAATCTTGGAAACAACCCAAATGCCCATCAACCGATGAATGGATTAAAAAAAAAAATCTCTATTTTTATACAATGGAGTACTACCCAGCCATAAAGAAGGATAAGCATGAGACATTTATAGCTAAATGGATGCACTTGAGATCATATTCTTTACATTGGACAAATGTGTAAATAGTGCATTCTCTCTGGTGTGAGAAACTGAAAGTACAAGTAGGAATCAAAATGTATGATAGATATTGTAAAATAGGATGAAGTTGTTCAAAAGGAAAGGGGGACTCGAGGGGGAGGGGGAAGGCAGGGAAAAGAAAAAATGAGAAAAGAAGATAAAATGGAAATGAAGTCTTTGTAAATACGAGGGGAAGAGGAGTTGAAGGGCGACGAGGGGAACGTGAAAAAGAGAAATCAAAATACATCATGTGCCGGTGCAAATTCCCTATGATTAATGTGATCATTATGTATGTCTAAATTACCAATAAACTTAATAAGAATATTCAAAGTGTCTCTAATTATAAAGTGACAAACTACTTTCTATTATTTAATTCTGTCACATACAAAGAAGTGGTTTTATTCTTTGACTGCAAAAGGAAAATATCTTTATAAAACTTCTCAGTGCCTTTTTCAACTTCATACATCTTTCAAAATTCTATGTTTCAGGCCCTGCTTGATACTCAGACGCTTTTGCGTGCACAAATCACAAATTTTACATTCAACCTGGGATTTTCAGGGAAGTTTTACCATACAGGTAAGAAAACAGCACAAACCGTTCTCACGAGGTTTCTCTGATTACTCTGGTTAACACTGTACACCCTATCCTCACACTTCCCTGCATTTTTTGTGTCCTTCCCCTCTTTCTGTTTCACTTTACTCCATTCAACATACTACTTTTAACCTTTAGAAAACGTTAATAGTTTGAATGTCTATGATATTATCAAGTGGTCTTTCTTTTATTGAACTATAGCTTATTTGTGTAAAAGTACATGAATAATAAGTTTGATCTTCAGTGATATTTCATCAGCTGTGAAAACATAGCTTTACATAGCTTTGGGCAGATCAAGAAAGAAAATACGAGCGGAGTTCACAGCCTTATGGCCACTTACAGTCACTAATTTCCCTTAAAGAAAATCTCTACCCTCACTTTTAACAACTAAATGATTCACCTCTATCCAATTTTTTTTGTTCAGCATCATATTGGTGTCATAAATATTATCATGTATACACTATGATTTTTCATTGTTGTATAGTATTCCATTATTTGAACCTACATACCAATATGTCTTTATCCATTACACCTTAACGTGGATGGTTGGGTTAGTTCTTTGGCTTTTTTAATAGTCATACTGATACTTGTCCTTCAGTGAACTTTACTATTCTTTTCTATTAGTTATTATTCAGAAATGGAATTGCTAAATTTTACTGCATGTATGTGATTAGCTCTAACAGAAGATACTAATTAGTTTATCAAAGTTGTTTTACTAATTTGTATTTCCAGTAGTATGAGTGCTCCTGTTACTATACAACATTGCCAGTATTGATAATGTTTCTATTTTAATTTTAGTATTTCTGGTAGACATGTAGAAATATCATGTTATGGGTCTAATATATATTTACCTGATGAGGAGCAGGCTAACTTCTTTCATGTTTACTGGCTATCTGGATACCTTTCTTTAAGAAGCACTTGGGTTTTTTTCTAGTTTCTGACTTCTGTTATAGACTTGTAGAAATTCATTATATATTCTTAATTAGTTTTTATGTGCAGCAAACACCTCCTCTAACTGTCTGGGTTGTTCTTATTTGTATTTTTGATGGACAAATATATTAAATTTTAATTTTGTCCAATATATTATTTTTTCCTTTATGGTAAGATTTTTTCAGTCTTAAGAAATCTTTGCATATCACAGGATCATGAAAATATTTTCTAAACTCAAATTACATAAATTTATGATTAATCTGGAATTTGTTTTTGTGTATGTATCAGATAGGTATCGAGGTACCTCCTTCTTTTTGTAAACATATCTAATTAGCTCCATGTTTTGGAAAACCACCCTTTCCCACTGCACTGTAATACTGTCAGTGTCATAAATTATAGGAAGATGTAGGTATGGGTTCTTTCTGGATTGGCTGTCCTGTTTGATCCAGTTGTCTCCTTCACTCTGTCTAATTTTCTGTAACTTTATAATTGATAATATATGCTAGTGTACATCCTCTGTATTTGTTCATTTTCATTGAGATTGCCTTGGCTATTTTTGACTGCTTGCATTCTCGTATAAATTTTACAATCAGCTTGTAAATATCCACAGAGAAACTTGGTAGAATTGTAATGGAGATTGCATTAAACCTATAAACTGAATAATGGAAAATTGACATCTTAAATCCTTAAATGTATTTAATTCTTCCTTAGTTATATTGAATAAAATTTTTTAGGTTTTATATATATTCCTTAGAAATCCAGTTGTACCTGATGTCTTGTTTTTAATTTTCCACTCCCTTATTGATGATCTGTAAATATATAAGCGATGTTTGTGCATTGATCCTGTATCTAGCAACTTTTCTGATTTAAATTACTCACTTTGGGGCCTGGAATATAGCTCAGCAGCACAAGAGCCTGCCCAGCAAGTGCAAGGTCCTGAGTTCAATTCCCAGTACCAAAAAAATAAAATAAAATAACATAAAATAAAATGTTATTCACCATATACTTTGTCTAGAGAGACTTTTGAACTTTCTACTTATATGATCATGCAATTTCTTTCTTTCCTGGCCGTATGGATTTTGGTTGCCAATTTTGGATTCTTTTGGTTGCCAATTGCACATAGCTCATATATCCAGGTCAGTTTTAAATAAAATTGGTGATGGTGGCATTTTGTCTTATTCTTGATCTCAGTAGGGAAACTCTCAAAAGGCTTGTGTTCACAAAAGGAATTTTTTAATAAACTATTTTGTAGCACTCTTTTTTTTTTTTTTTTTTCCAGTACCAAGAATCAAACTCACGACCTCACACTTGCCAGGCAGGTTCTGTGCCACTGAGCTAAATCTCCAGCCCCTTGTAGCACTCTTTAATAGCTTAAAGCAGCTCTTTTTCAGAGATTGCTCAAAGCTGTATCATGAACAGATATTAAAGGAACTTTGTTTTAAATTATTTATCAGTTGTCTCTTCCCGCAATAGAATGAATATTCCATGAGGGCTCCACTGTTATGACAACAGTGACTAGAACAATACCTATTAAAAATGAATTAATGAAGAAATGTATTAATGACAATAAAATCATCTCTTAGTCATTAGTACTTACGTGCAACAAGGTCACAGAATAAAATTTGATCATGTTCTTTTGTGAACAAATCATTTTAAATATTAAGATTAATTAAAAGTCTCTTTCTCAAACATAATTAATATGGTCAAATGTAGATTTTCTTGCCTAAGGATAGGTGAATACAATTTCATGACTAAATAAATCAATCAATATATATTTCAGAAATTAAAAAGCTAGCTAGAGTTGTACATTCAAATAATGAAATAATCTTGTTATTAAAAGAACAGAGAAAATGTCACATGTAACTAATAAGAAAAGAACTCTTGAGCAACATCTTAAAATATCAAAGTACACTACCATATAGTTATTAGAACATGTTACCACTTATATAAAAATAAAATGGGTGAAATTTACAGAACTGTACAAAGCTGATGTTAAAGCTGATGAAACTGAGTTGCAGAGTGGCTGAGTAACTTATACATACTCACACATTATTAATACAGATACACAGTGTCCCTGTAAAGACTCATAGTCAATGGATTTGAAGGAGTATCTGTGAAGAGAATTTTAAGACTGAATAACAAGGATGAAATGAAGTAACTTTTTATTGCATTGCTTTTGTACTTGCTGCATTTTGTATCATATGTATATGTGTAACCTATTTAACTAAACATAAATAATTTTTAAATCTGTTTTTTAAAGTTTATCAAATAGTTTTCTACAATTGCAAATGCTTTTGAAATTTTTAATTTGGTAATATGGACATGGGTTATTTCATGTATGTTTAATGATTTCCTACAAAGTTACAAGCTTATCACATACAGAATTCAACCTACGTATAAATAATATCAATATAAGTTTCATCTGCACATAAGTAACACAAATAGTAATTTCAGTTTTAGATTGTAGTCATATTGCACTTCTGGAATAAGCGGATTTTCCACTATTCCAGAGAGTCAGCGAGTCAAAGTCCTAAGACTGGTTCTAGTGTATTCCATGTCACATGATGTATAACACATAACCACACAGCCACACCACTTTGGTTTCCAATTTGAAAGTTTTATAGGTTTTAAAGGTTACTTTAATATAGACTTAAAGGCTTTGTTTACTTGAAAGACTTAGAACAACAATAAAATACATTATTCTGTATTGTTCGAAAGATTAACTGGAACCTCATAATCACAATTTAACTTTGGATTGAATGAGTAACTATTCTTACTGTAACCTCAAAACTAAAACCACAATTAGATATGTATTACAAATTGCTTATCATAAATTCCATTGCTTTGTCACAGATACAGGAAGGGAAAATTTTGTCTCTATGTGCAGATGTTCAGTTCATCTTTCCAGCAAAGTCAGACTCATCACACCACTAAGTTTAACCCTGTGGAGCCCCGTGAACTTAATGAAATAAGAGTATTCATAACCTCTTAAATATATTCTAATTTCAAGGTGATTATCTTAGATTCTTTGACATCCTTTAAAGAAAAGAAAATTAACAAACAGATAAGGAATCACCAGGGCAAGATCAAGGACATAGTTTCATGAAAGCTAGAGAAGTAGCCATTGGGGGAAAACTAAGACAACCCAACCTCATTTAAGAAATACAAGAAAACACTCATGGCAATTCAGTCCTCTTCCTGCCAAACACTGAATACCAGAAAATCACTCCACAGTTCTTCTTCCTTCTCACCAGGGAATATTGTCCTGTTCTTTTACTTGGGCACTTCCCACAGCTCACAAGACTGCTTGCCCTCTTCTAGGTCGGGGAGAGCGGAGGGGAGGAAGCTAAAGCCAAAGTGTGGGAGGGTCATGTTATCTGTGTATAATATGAAAGCTTCCATGAACCTGTAGCCAGGGCCATCTAAGCCTAGGAGAATCATTTTTCAGTGGGATCAGATAGAAAATTTAATAATCAGTCTTTTGAAGATTAGATATTTTAAAATTTAATTAAGTGCATTGTCTTCTAGAATGAATAACTCCTTTTTCTATTAAAAATTCTATGCTATTGCCTCATTCTTGAAGACAAGGAGAGAAAGACCACTGTCATAACAACACTATATTTCCAATGAGAGCTTTATTTTATGGGATTTACTTTAATTTTTGAAGGATTTGAACACTTTAACAAGAAAAAATGAAAATAAAAATCATGTTCCCATTTTAATAAGCAAGAACTACATCTAAGATACTCTTCTAAACATTTTTCATGGACTGTACATTTTCAATAGAAGTTACAGAATATGTTATCTTATTTTCTAGGTAAGAACATAGAAACATACAGAAGCCCGAAATCGTTCAGCTAGTTAAGATACAAAAGCAGGCTTACCCTAGATCAATCAGAGCCCAAGTCATATGTATTAGAAGACTGTATTTTGATATTTAAGTGACAGTTCTTGATTATGGAAGCTGACTGGCTAAGGAGTCTCCTTATCTATAGGTTCACTAAGTTGGTACATTTCACTAAGTCCCTGAGAAGCAACAGTTACCTGTAAACTGTAGTTACATTATAGAGTTAACTACAAATGCAAAAAGCTTTGTCATATTGAATTAGTAAATTCTGATCTTATTCTAGACTCCACATTTGATCAATGAATGATATCTAAGGACCCTGAATTTGGAGCTGCTTTTTCAAAATTAGAATTAAAGTTCTAATTAAATAGAATTAAATGAGATTCTCTTCCAACACTCTCAAGTCCCTCACTTACCTTACCACTACGGTTGTGAGGATTAAATGAAGTGATGCAAGGCAGTGAACACAACGCTTAACACTAGGCAAAGGCTCAGCCAATTGTAGTTTTAGTTTTACAACAAAGAAGGTGACACTGCAGAGATGAGTTTTAAATAGATATACAATAAAACAAATTACAATTTTCAGTAACTTCATAAAGTTGAAGCATCTTTTTGTAACAATTTAAGAAATAATACTTAAAATTAAGGAGTTTGACTTCTTCCTCTTTTCCTCCATTTCTGACCAATGAGAGCAAAGTGAGGGAATTTAGGAAGAGCAAGAACCCAGGACAAGCCAATCATTTACAACTACATTTCAACTGCTTTTATCATAATATTTAAAGTAATAAGCAAAACGGTATGCTCTGAACATAACAATTTCTGATTTAAAACACACCCAAATTAGGATTAAAGGAAATCAAATAAAACAAAGCTACAAGGGGAAAGACATACCATTATGCTTACTATGAATTGAAACAAACCTATCAAAGGACAGACATAATTTGTCAAACTCCTGCATGATTCCAGTGTATGAACATTTTAATCACAGATTTCACCAAGATCTTCAGGAAAGGTCAAAAAATGCCTAAGTTACCTTTCTAAAAAAAAAGAAAAAAAAACCAGAAACCTGTTTCTGCACTCTGTCTTGAGTAAACTTTGAGCAAAGGTTAACTAGCAAATGAATGAAGGAGAGATGACAGGACAGATACAGAGAACAATAAGAATTACAACTGACAAAGAATAGAATTTAAGATCATCAGAGTAGAAACTTCATAAACTAGAGACTCTCAGTTCACTTTATTTACAGTCTCATTGCTGGGAAGGTGAAAATCAGAAATGAACTAACTGGGAAATTTCAAGAGACTTCTGCTTATTTTCAGTGTGAAAACTGCAAGAACTAACTGACTTAATTCCAAATGATCTGGTACCCTGTGGGGCCCAAATAAATTATGCTGTTATGACTCCATACCCAACCCATGTAAAAAACCATTTAGCTCTGGGATTGCACACAGCTTTCTATTTTTATTTTATGGAATAAAGTAAAACAAAATTTTATAAAAAATAATAGGAGAATAATGATGGTTAATACATTGTGCATTGTTATCTTTAAAATAGTTACTCAGAGTAAGCCAGATGAGCATAAAAATTCTCCAAATTATATTAGCACAAGCCTCTCTTTTCAATGAACTAAGAGAAACTAGCGGTATAACTCTCTGGAATTTTTTTCCTCACACCCTTTTTGTACTTACACTCCCACAGTGGAACTTTCTCCTGATCCCTCCTCGCTCCAAACTACGAATTGTACAAAGGTACCAAACATTGAGAGTGCTAGTGTTCTTCGAATAGCTCTGTATTTCCGTGGTATCCATATCTCAGGTTTAACAACTTTCAACAGAATGATATCACAGTTTCTGTTTATTCCCTAATGGATTTCCTTTTGCTACACTTTATGTTCAAAGTCATATATGCATGTAAGATAGGCACGCAAATAGATGGATGATACAGAGATAAACAGGCAGGCAGGTAGAGAAGTACAGTTGAATTAATCGTATGATCACTTTCTCCCTCAAGGAACTAAAGAGGAAGATGAAGGGGATGACTGTCTGTTGGGGTCCGTGGATGAGTTCTGGTGGTTTCCTCACATGTGGAGCCACATGCAGCCCCACCTCTTCCACAACGAGTCGTCTCTAGTGGAGCAGATGATTCTCAACAAAAAATTTGCCTTAGTAAGTAACTCACTTTGATTACTGCATTGAAATAATGTAGACATTGAAGAAATGACGTTTTAATATTGAAAACCAAGGCTTTTGGCATTTTGACACCCTTGAGACCATTTTTCTGTGAGACCAATGAGATCTTGCTATTGCTGTGTGGCACTTGAGCATGTATTGGGTGCTCATCACCATGCTCCATGTTTGGAGGAGTCTAATTTAAGATGGTTTTTACAAGACACAGGAATCAGCTACTTGACATATAGTCAAAGCTCATAATAGCTTGTCTCCTGTCCAGAAAGAACTTCCTACTCTACCAAGGAATCAGAAATATGTGCATTAAACAATTCTCTATCAAAATTAGATACTCCATGCCCTCGTGTCAGTTGTGAGTTTACAAAACCCTCAGCTCCAAAAAACAAACTGGGAGTGGTGAGACAAAAGTTCCTAACTGGAATCAACATTAGGTATGCCTGAAATACAAATACGATTTCGGTATCAGGATGAATAAGAGTGTGATGAGGCCAGGGAAAAAGACCTGGGAGGAGACCATAAAGGGAAGGTGAAGTAATGAAGACTCCATTTAAGAAGGCAATGGGAATGAGAAAAAACAGCTGAACGACATTGCAAGCATACATTTTATATGGCTGGAACATTTCCTTCCTTAAAAAAACATACTGTTTATGTATAAGGTTTGTGATTTGAGGCATGAATATTTGTAGTAAAAATTTTAATTAGTACACTATAAGGGAAAATTTGGCAGGGACTCAAGAGAATGCTGCTACCCACTTGCATGAAATGATATTCTACATCAGTTGTTTGAGGCAAGAACATTAACTAGCTGATCCTCATGCTACCAAACTCAAACTTATACAAGAAAGGCTTAGAATTTATCAACTGTATTCTTCTCAAAAATACAGAAAATGAAGTTCTTTCAGGGTGGCATCGGTCCATACCTGGTTTTAAACTTCAGTGTACCTCCCGAAATAAGCAGTTAGAAGGGCACAGTTGTTAAGGGCTGGTATTTTATCAAGAAAACAAGAATAGTGGTCCTTCATGCCCATATCATGAAAGTATTTTGACAGTATTTGCAAACTGTTTCAAAATGGAGAGTCACCCTTTTGCCAAAAGAACATAAAAATAGTAAAGAGCATGTAAAATTGAGTAAGCATTTTCACAATATTAAAAGCCCTACCTCAATACAGCAAACATTAATTATGTTATTAATTATGTTATAATTCTGGACTTATGTTCAAGTCCAGAATTGAACACTGATGGTATTAGCAGTGTTAATCATCAAGAAGTGGCATGGAAAAGAGAATTTACTTTATAGTTGTTTCATAAATTTATAGAGGAAAAAGAGAATTTGTGAGAGAAAAAAATATATAAATACAGTAAAAGATGACGCCAGTTAAAGAAAAAATACTGAGAAGAGAGAGAGGTTTTTGCTGTTGTTTTGTTAGCCTTCAAAGACTAATATAGGGGCTGGGGATTTAGCTCAGTGGCACAGCACCTGCCTGGCAAGCATGAGGTTGTGAGTTTGATTCCTGGTACTGGAAAAAAACAAAACAAAACAAAACAAAACAAAAAACAAAGACTAATGTAGCAAGGAAAGTTTGAAAAAAGACATGACAAAAAAAAGAGATGACATTCACTTGAAGCTAGAATAGTATATAAAACAACAGGCACTGTATCATTACTTAAATGAATCAGTGAAGAAATCAATGGATATCAATATTATATTCACATTTCAAACAGTTGTAAATACTTGATTGTAAAAATAGTAAAAACAGGCACAGAAGTTATATACATTTCTTAGAATTTCTAACTAACATGCATCATAGAGTAAAAGAATGATTTAAAATCAAAATCTTGGAATTCTTTACCTCATTCAAGTGCCAAAGAAAGACAATGTCATTTCTAGCTACATGTTGACAACCTAGAGTATGGTACTAACGGTGGTAGAGAACAGACAGGAAGAATATTCCTGAATGAGACCAAATATACTTTACATGTTTTAATCAGATATAGGATCAGAGGATTTTTTTGTCAGTAGAGGAAAGATTTTAAAAAAGGCCCATCCCCAGCTGTAATAATGTGAAAGAGAGTATATATAAAGCATTTGAGAATACTGATGAGTAGCAGCTGTTTTCATTTTAATTATATTTAGAGTCTTAAAACTGCCATCTTCAAATTTCCCCTAGTCTTCTGAGGTCTTTGAAGTCACAAGCAAGAGGAACAAAATGCTTGAGTCTAAATTTTTATTTTGTATTGGGATGACATTTAGTAATGTAAACCTTGTACATCTTGTAATTATGTGTTCATTAACTTTTTTCACTTCCCATTGAGGCATTAGGGTTCCAAAACTGCACTGCTGATAATTTGAAAGATGTAATGGGAAAGATCAAGAGTTTTTAAAAACATATTCTATACTGTTTCTTTGAACAACACTCTGAATTGAGGCATATTTGTTTTCCTTTTATAGATGAGGAGACTATGAATCAGATAAATACAGTGACACATTCATGATGATAACACTTACTGGTGGTGGAATTAAGACCAGAAATCTAAAGCTGGTTATAATGCATAAATTGTGTCCCTCAGGCTTCATCAGTAGAATCAATTGAATTCACAGGTGTAAATCTAGACTTCGCTTTTGCCTAGTAAGCCATGGGAATATCTCAGAATCCTGGTAATACCTAGTAAATGGAGAAATTAAGGTAAAACACTTAGGAAAACTTTTCCATTCAATTCCCTAAAGTTTCCTAATATAGTCAGAGTCTATAAAATGATTCTGGAGACAATACAATCAGAGAAACTTTCTTCGTGTTCAAATAACATTTATCAACATAGATATAAAATGCAATATAATTTAGTAGAAACCATTCTGGAGGAAACTGTTCTTCAACTCTCTACTATCTAGAAGCAAGAAGCAAATATTAACCTCTGCTCATAACACCCACTCTAAGTTGGATTATCTCTTTCTCTCCTACATCAGCTTGAGCTTCTGGATCTTATAACAAGCATGAATGTCTCCCAGTGAAAGAACTGAAAGAACACGCATTCCTGCAGGAGTAAATGGAAAGTTGTGGATGCAATATTCAAGTGGGTGACTGGGTTAGACATTTAAAGTACCCTTTTAACTGAGAGCATCTGAGACTCTGATCTAAAGCTCATCTGCTCTTGCTTTCACAATCTATACCCAGTCATGTACCATTTGTATTGAGTATTAGCAAATACATTTGATCTGTTATCTTTTTGCACAATGTGGAACTTTTGACTCATAAGAGAACCTGATGTCCATCTTAAGTTAGCTTTAAAAGTTCTGTCTAATCGCTTATTATGGAAGGTCAGGCGACCCTTTAAGCAGACTTGCACTTGATGACAGCAGCTATGAAAGGAAATGCAGCTATAAGGGTTAAATGGAAAATGTTCCATTAAAAAAATGGGCTAATTCAGTAATTCAACTGAATTTCATAAAAGGAGACATTTTTTAAAGGTACCAATTCTGAAATCGAGATTAATTGTAGCATTAATGATTCAAAACAATTTGAAATATCTATTGTTTGGCTTCAACAGTAGGATCTAGTATCAGTAAAGAAGCAAAATAACAATGTATTTAAACCTCAAAAATGTATCTGAAATATATACTCTCAATTGAAGAATTAAATCTAAATTTTGGCAAATGGTGTTAGTTTCATTTTTAATGACCAAATAATTAGTATATTCTTTTATCAAATAAATATTTGCCAGTACCAAATGATGCTGAATATTGTTATAGATAAATATTATTAAAACAAGTAGTAGTAGAACAATGTTCTTGAAAATGTAAAGTCTTTGAGGATTGCTCTTTTGATTGCACTATCAGTATTCTTTCAAATGGTTGTCTTTTTTTCTCCCTCTTTCCAAGTTCAACAAAGTCTTGTAATTTACATTAGCTGGAATTTCTATTGTTGATTACATAACTTTGTAGATTATTGAGCACATTAGCTTTTTCAATATTCAAATAAAGATTACAATATGAAAATATAATTTAAATTATACTGAAAGATGTCCTTATTTAAGGAATATGTGATAATCTTTCAATTAGTTAATTGCAGGTCAGAAAAGGACTAAATCCTAATAAAGGATTCAGTTAAGGATTTTATTAAAAGACACAGTATGTGTTCCTTTTATTAATAATGAACACAAAGTATAATTTTAATGGTCTTCATAGAAGTGGAGCATTCCAATCAAGACGCAGAGTCCACTCAGAACTGGCAGAAAACTTCTGGAGTAATCCAAGCAGCACAAGTTAAGAAAGACAGGGGCTGGAGATTTAGCTCAGCGGCAAAAGCGCCTGCCTGGCAAGCGCAAGGTCATGAGTTCGGTTCCCAGTACCGGAGGAAAGTCCAAAAAAAAAAAAACAAAGAAAGAGAGAGGAATAATAGGTCCACAATAACATCAATGTTTGAGCCTTCTATTTTTCCCTATGTAATTACTTAAAATTTCAAAACTATGAAATGCTATTTTTTTCTTTAGAAACTCAATTACTTCATCTATGTAAGAATATCCCTTTCCCACCTGAATATGCAGTAATATACACAATGTCCTCTCATGTAGATTTAGCGATAAGCTCTTAAAAGTGGATTTGATTACCCCAGGAATTCAGAATCATTTTGTTTGTAAATTTCCCTCCAGATTACCTTTCTTTCCATTCAATGGGCAGACTTTATAGTTTCTAATAAGATAGGAAGTGCAGAAAAAGTAGTCCTCGATTACTTTCTGTTTTTCAGGAGCAAACATACTAGATTTTATCTCCAGAACATGTATCTGGTAGCTTAAACTGGTTTTATAAAAAGAAAGATAAATTTAGCACATGTTCTATATGAAAATAGTTTCTTCTCGCTCCAATTTATGTGGACATAAACTGAACTAAAAGCCTCTATGAGTTAGCCTGTAAATTCTGGAGTAGGACATAGGAATGGGGGTGAGAGAAGGTTTATTTCTAGATCCATGCATGTTGCTTCGGAATTTTCACTGTTTTTTCCAACCCTTACATTTAGTTAAAGTGGGGGGGGGCACATGTTTTTTAAGAGGAGGTTACAAACACAGCTGAGATAGAAGTAAAGGCAGAATACATAAAAATAAATTTTTCTCCAGTACTAACCTTGAGCTTGCTTTGGAGTTTTCATATATACTCTCCATGTTCTCAATCATTCAATTATTTGTCAGTTTTTTTTCTTTGTACCATTTTCTACTCCTTTTCAAAATGTTTCATCTCTACTCTACTTCTAGATTATTACAGTGGCCTCCAAACTGGTTTCCCTAATTCTTCCATCCCCTTGCTCTACTTTATGTTCAGATCAAGGGATGCTGTGAAACTCAAAAATCTGTGATTCTGTTTTCCCTACATGCAACAGAAATTTATACTTTCGTGGGCAGATTTTTAACTCTTTTAGGGAAAGATAGGAAGAGAAATTGCTGACCTCCAAGTATTTATCACACAGTGTGTTTAATTCTTTTCTCACATCCTTAATTAATCCTCCCAAGCACCTATAAGTCTGATGATTTCCATGTTAAATATGAGTAAAGTGAAGGTCAGGAGTTTACGTGTAATTTTCCTAAGATTGTACAGCCAGTAGCAGCTGGAGAAAAATTTTATCCCTACTCTGACAAGCTCCAGTAAACCACCATGCTCTATCATCTATTAATACTGTTACTGATTGCTTTTGTACAAACTCATAGCACAATTTTATCACCTCCTTAAAAGGGTATTTTAAAGCAAACTCAGTCTTAAAATCTAATGTTTTATAATCTTTTTTCCCTTAAATGGATGCTTATCTGATTTATGTAATTTCTTGTGATGCACAACTAGCTTCACAAACATTACTGTCCTGGTGTCTATTATAAATGCCACAGGGTATGCAATACTTAAAGCAAACAAACATCACCAACTTTTCTATTCTTTCAGGAATATCAAACTTCAGCTAAGTTTAATGCTATGCAGACTTTTAAAGACTGCTGATTTAATCAACCTTGTATAGTTTCAGAAAGATTAAATATATTTGAAAGTTCTCTGGGAATTTGAGACTGTCCCTGAATTGTTTACAACTTTATTATCTCTCTGAAACCCCAAATGTACAAGTACAACTACATGCTTCAAATTCTGAGAAAGCTAGATTAAACTAAACCTTCCAGCTTCTCCATTGTGTTGCCAGATAATTATTTTCAGTCATTTCACTACACTATACAAAAGCAAATCTTTACTTTTTTTTTTACTTTTGTGCTAACATCCCTTCTTCTGTTTACTTGACTAAATCTTAGCAATTAAAAAAAATCAACCTGGCCTGTGCAAAGTTGCTGTGTTTACATCATTCTTCAGAGTCATTTCAAAAGGCACATGTTTTAATGGAATGTTTATGAAACATTCAACAAAGATATAATGATGCTTCAAAAATTCTGAAAAGAACTTTAAGAGAATAAAACAACATGCCCTGTAAATGAAAATGTACCTAAATTACATAGATATTAGGAAAGACTGGGAGAGAATCTGTCACTTGACCCTAGATACTCTTTTCTTTAGAGATTATAAATCAAAATGAATGTTAAATCAGAGTATTTGCACATTTTTAACTCTTTTCCCTACTTGGTACTGAATTTTTAGTTTAACTTTTGTTTCTGAAATTTTTTAATGCATTTGGCTTCCTAAATATCACTCGTGCTTGTCAGCTAATCTAGCCATTTCTTTGCATCATATCTGAAAAAGAAATATGTGATGTCAATAAAGGGTTTTGCTGATGTGATTGCTAACTACTTGTCACATTTGTATTTATAGTATACCAAAGATGTTCCTTAACTCCCATTTTGTACATAACATAATATCAAGTACTTTTACAGGAGGAAATTTATACTACTGAGTAAAATTTTTGTAATACAACTTATCTTGAGAGTGAACATTTTAGGAATGTTTAAGTAAGAATTCTAAATTTGAGCACAGAAGTGATGGTGGAAGGATTCTTTGTTTTCTTATTTGTTGTTTGAAAAACAAAGAGAATGTTGTTCATTGAATGAAAAAGGACAAGCAACACAATCAATAACTTTGCTTATATCTGTCACTCTTTAAAACTGTGATATAATTAGTTTTACTGCTCTTGAGAATTGGTGAAGTTATATAGCCCCTGCTATGATTAATGCAGTGAAACAATGAAAATGACCCCAGGACTCATAAACCTGTGCTTTCTCAGGATACTGTGCTACTGTCTGTCTCCAAGGTTCCTGTCATGTTAATAATTTTATTTTTATGGGTTTGATTATCTTTCAGTATGGAAAGCGTAAAATTATTTCCTGTTTACATAGTTAAACACTGTATGCTTTTTTCAGAGATAAATGATAAGGTCACACTTCTGCTTTATAAATTACTACAATGCGAAGGTCTCATTATTAACACCTATTATATCTTTACCCATTATTAACATCTATCATAATACCTATTATATCTTTATAGTTTTATTCAGACATTTATGTTGTTTTCTGCTATTATAGACAAACTTTTTACTATAAAAACTATAAGATATATCTCTTTACTAAGGTTTTTGCATCCACAGGAATATCACCAGCTACTAGGGAAGTTCACCTAGCCCTCAAATTTTATTACATTTTCATTACATAGGCATGGTTGATTGACACATTGGCCATATGAACTCAATCTCCAACTCTTTTCTCTTCCCAGAAGTCAGGCTGAGATTATTTCCCTCAAACCCCAACTCTCTAATTGCATGCTTGATCTTTCTAGCATGGCCAAATCCCATCCTAAGTCATAACATAAACTCACATATGCTCTCAGGGAATCAGTAAGAATAACAAGAACTTGGGAAATTCTAAGGATTTAGGGGTTACATACAAGGAAACAGGAATAAAGCAGACCAGCCAAATTCTTTATTATACAAGAGCTATCATCAAAGGATGATTTTAAATCCTTAAACTAAATGTATTAAAAATAGCATGATCATCACAGCAGGTTTTTCACATACCAGCAAAAGGATGAAAATTTAGAGTATGAATTAAAGAGTATGAAGAAAGCTAGACAGACATATAGTGGCCAAATCTACAACAATCAGGCAATATTATATAAATGTGTCTTTATACTTTAGAAGGCTATTATCTCTTAAATATGTAAAAAAAATTGTAAGGCTCTTATCTCAATATGTGAAAAAATTGTACATGAGAGATTAAGATTAAATCATGGATTAAAATAGTGCTTTTATATTTAGCATATGAACACCAGATTATTTCTAAAACTATGAAGATTTATGCCAAAGAACTACAGAAATTTAAATGTTAAACTTAGCAATTACTTGTAGAATCTTTTTATTTCACAATTGAAAAAGTCAGATTATTTACTAATCAAATAAATGTTTGAAGATTTTAAATTCCAAGCCATATGACAAATACCATCATTTATCCAGACATTAGTCTAGTACTTAACATTCTTAGCATGCAATTCCAATCCTTAATACTGTAACCTAAAAATAGATGAAGACTTGTCTGGCTGTGTTCAGTGTCCTGTGGACATTGTGCTACATCTGTTGGGCCCTCACACCCACAGTTACTGCCACACCCTACTCCCCCTCAGTCATGGCGGCAGCTGGAGGTGTCAGAGGACCTGCAGGGCCTTGCAAGCTGAAATTTGCGTGTGGATCATTAAGTTTGACACTAGGAGAGCAAACTGTCGTTAGAAATTTTAAAATATTTCTTGTACTAAAGAAAATAGTTTAGTAAATTTCTTTTTTCACATATTTTATGTGTGTGCCTATGTATTTGCCTTTTATATGAAAACAGTTCTAATTTCATTTCCCCAAATGCTCCTATCATCTGGAAAAAATGTATTCTTTTTGTGAAGGAGGCTCTTGAAAAGTCAGAGAGAGAAAGGAGAAAGAAAGAAAGAAAGAAAGAAAGAAAGAAAGAAAGAAAGAAAGAAAGAAAGAAAGATCCAAAATACCAAATGTAAATAGAGGAAAATTCTATCATAAACCATGTAAATTTTTTTTTTTTTTTTTTTTTTTGTTTTTCTCCGGTACCGGGAACCGAACTCACGACCTTGCGCTTGCCAGGCAGGCGCTTTTGCCACTGAGCTAAATCCCCAGCCCCAAACCATGTAAATTGTGAATGTAAATTCTCAGTACTGCAGAATAGTTAACCAAAGCGTGAACTTCTACATACTGAGAAAATGGGACATCCCAACCAAAATGAAATGCAGAAAAGCATTTAGAAGTACTTACAAATTATGTTGTAATGAGGTTTTATACTTTTTTCTCTGTAGATTGTTCACTAGCTGTTTGACTTCCTATCATTGTGGTGGGGATTTTTTAAAAATTACATTAGCTTATATACTTGGTAGTCTGTGAAATATACAGAGAGTTAATGGGTCTGCTAGTCATTAAGGGAAATTAAAACTGTCTTTTGTTTATGAAGATTTAAATAGAGACAAACATTAAAAAGCAAAGTACCATTTTTAATTACTAGTAAGAGTTTAAGTAAAGAGATACTATCAAAGATAGTAATAAACAATGATTTTTTCGGTAATGAAGTTAGTTGTATTACTTGAATACCTGAATGCTAATTTTGTTCTTACATCTTGTAGTTTTTGGATAAATTTTTCTAAGATCTATATCACTTTTGCTTGATAAAACTGTATTACTGTCACATTTTCTATTTGGAAATTTTTTTAATAATTTAGCAAAATCTTGTAATTTTAAATTTTACACAGTAAAACAAAATATATAAACGTAGAATAACAAACCATGTGTCCATTTTGCACTAAAATAATTTTAACTACTGTCTCAAGAATTTTTTTTGTCTTTTTGAGACAGAGTCTTGCTATACACTTCATGCTGGCCTTGACTCACTTTGTAGCCCAGGCTGGTCTTAAATTTGCAATGATCCTCCTGCCTCAGCCTCCCAAGTGCTGGGATTACAGGTATGTCCCACCAGGCCTGGCTGCCTTAAGAATTTTTAAACAGGGGCTGGGGATTTAGCTCAGTGGCAAAGCGCCTGCCTGGCAAGTGCAAGGTCGTGAGTTCGGTTCCCGGTACCGGGGAAAAAAAAAAAAAAGAATTTTTAAATAGTATTATTTATATATGCACTCAAATTTCCTGTGAGTTATCATTTGTCTGTTCTTCGTATGAGGTGACAGTTTAATGGAGATAATTCAGAAAGTTGAAAAAACATAGAAGGTGATTTCAATCAATGTACACATGTTTACTAATATTTTTCAAGTGCTTACTGTTGGAAAGACTCTAGGCAGACAGCAGTTAAAAAAACAGAACCCAGACTTCATTTCATGAAGCATGTTGTTTACTATGGAAGAAACACATTAGGTAATTAATTACACAAAGAAGAGATTACAGATTTATCCAGACAAAAAAATTGGAGTAGGACATTGCAGGTTGAGAACACCACAAATGGTTGAATGCTGAAGTAGGAAAATGCTCGGAAAGTTTCAGGAAAAGGTTAATGGGACTAAAATATAGTGAAAGGTAGAAGGAAAGTGGCAAAAATGAGGCCAGGTTGAGAAGCAAGGGTCATATCATGCAAAGTATATGACCATGCTAGGAGTTTTATATTTTAACTGCAAAGGGAAACTATGGAAGGATTTTTAATACAAAGACACATAATTTTCTTTGTCTTTTAAATATTTTTGCCTGCTGAATAAAGCGTGGAAGGGATGGCAAGAGAAGAAAGGAGTACAATATCAGGAGTCTCTTCCAGACAGCTGTTAGATACCGTAGTGAAGTGGACAAACACGATGGTGATATAACTGGAGAGAAGTGGGTAGACTTAAGATATGCACTGGAAATAGTACTGATAGGAGGTGATAACGGATTGAACTTAAGATAGAAGGAAGCAGGGGGTGCCAAAACCAGCATGTGTTTTTTGACACAGCAGCTAGCCACTTGGTGATTAATACTGTGATTAATAATCAGGCACCAAAGAGGAAGAGCAGATTTGGGGACTGAGACATGGAGGAGTTCACTTTTCAGACTAATGAGTCCCACCTATGTTCCAAAGCATTTAATTTATATTTTATACTAATATAGACATATTCCCCAGTTCTTTTGGTCCATATCTCCTTCCACTATGAAAATCTTTACATAGATCTTTACAGAGTTCCTGGATCTAAGGTTCTATAGGCCCAGGAAGAAAGTACTTGGGTTAGAAGTCATAGTTTACCACAGAATCTTCATGAGATGGAATCCCCAAATCCACAGGGAAAGTAGAAAACAGTCTATCTCTTAGGAATAAAAAAGGGGTAACTCAGAAGTTTCAGTTTCCAGATTATGGTGAGTAATAGGGTCATGGCATGTAAAAACAATGGAGGTAGGGGAATCATGACAATAATAATAAACAGCATTTATTAGATGCGTTTCATACTTCAGGAACTCACTAAATGCTTTCCATGTATTATTACTTCAGCACTCTTTAAGGTAAGTACTCTTTGACCAGAATTTAGAGATTAGAACACGAGGCTTAGCAGTTCTAAGCCATTTTTCTGAAGGCCACACAGATGGAAAATGAAAGAGCAAAATGGCCAGATATGTGTGAGTGCAGAAGTAGAATTTTACACCACTGCATCCTACTACCCCAGCACACCAATAACAGGTAAAACTTCAAAGTCAAAAGCTGTACAGAAAATGAAAAACTATGTATGTATTGGTTTCCAAATATTGATAAATAATCCAAAATAAGGGACATGTCTCTGCTGTGCTGGACTGTTTTAATTACACACAATTCCTAAAGACATAATTGACTGCTTCAAGGTTGAAATTTTGATCAACAGAATTTTATATAATCTTGCAGGCATATTATTTTTATGATGAAGCTCTAGTCATTTTGAATTTCATCTTTCCTTCATCCTGTGCTCTTCAAAAAATTCTTAACTTGCAGTTGTTTGGCTTTTTCGGTCAATATCTGTGATTCAAATTCATTTTCTTTCATCTGGTGGCCTTTATCACTGTACCCAATTCTAAACCTACTTTTGATGAATACTGACCTTGTGTAACATGAATTATATGTTGGTTCATGTCTCTTAGCTGAAAAGCTTGCTTTAGTTTTTAGTTTTTGAGTTTTTAAAAACAAGCTTAAAAAAGCATGATATATTTCAATTCAACTTTTGTGGAGTTCTAAATGATCTAATAATAGTTTCATCATAATGGAAACTTCTAAAAAGATTGCTGATAAAATGAAGAACATAAAACCCACCCTTTCATCCTTCAACAGCACAGGGAGGGTCTGTACCCCCCATACCACTCACTGTCTCACAGCAGCAGTATCGTGGCTGCCATTTCTAGCACCCTCAACTACAGCTGACTAAGTTTTGAGCAAGAAACAAGGTTTATAAAAAACAGAGCATTTCAGTTGAGGGGGACAGTGTGTGCAGTGTACAGGCAAAACATGAAGGACATCATAACGACTTGGGAAGAGGGGGACGAATGATGATGGATTACACAAGTTGCTGTCATGGCTTTGTTTTAATGTCCCCCCAGCATTTCATGTGCTCGTGGGGCTTTTTCAGAGGTAGCTGAATCCTGAGTGTGTGATGCTGGGATTAAGAGTATATAATTACTGAACCAGTCCACTGACTGGTTTGGTACAGCCCTAATCCGTGTAGTCTGGATAAGATAAAAGGGGCAGAAGGACTGTTAAGGTCTTCCCTCACTTATCGATTTTGCTGTCATCTGCTGCCATGAACTGTTCCTCCTCTGGTATGTCCCTCTGCCAAGCCATCCTGCCTTGGAGCCCACCGATTGTGGACTGAAAACTCTACAAACTGTGGGCTAAATAAACCTTACCTCCTTTATCTTTGGTTGTTGGGTATTTTGTCTCAGCAACAAGAGAAAAGCAACTAAGACAGTTGCTAAGTTAGAACCAAATTTTGAGGGCCTTTTATACTATTTGAAAACATCTGAATAGATGCTAAGGTAACAGCAAGCCACTGGCAACCAGTTTCCTTCTGTGCTCCGTATACTTCCTTCCTCTTTGGTTGCTATTTAGGTTGAAAGACAAAGCCAGCCATACCTCTTAGTCTTTGTTCTTATCCATTTATAGTACTTTTCTACAATTCAATCCACTTAGCAGCCTAATTCCACGGTTCTCAGTGTGTGAAACTGCTCTTTGGCATGAAGATAGTCATGACTAATTCAAAGGAAGCCAACTTAAGTAGAACCCGGGAAGCCTATCAAGCATTTGAAAAATACAAACACAAACAGAAAAAAAATTTTAAATCATTCAGGAGAAAAAAATATATATATCAACTACTGAAACTGTGGGTGTCCTTTTTCAAAAGGACACATTTCTTCTTTTGTGCATGTGCAGTTGTCCACAGTGCCAAAAAGCAGTGTGCCAGGACAAATGGACCACCGCAGGTGGAGAACAGGTCCAGTAATACAAAGTTGTCCCAAGCTCTCTCCACAGTGATCCAAATTTCACATAGGTTTATTTTGGAATTGAAAAAACCTAAGCAGGTCCAACTAAGTAAAAAAACATTGCAGCACCTGATTAGTTATTCCACAAGTACCGTGTGTGTGTGTGTGTGTGTGTGTGTGTGTGTGTGTGTGTGTAATTTTGAAACTTTCTTTAAAAACTGGACTCATTTTCTATAATTTAGCTTTCTCAGTATTTTCTACTTCCATTATGAGGGATTCTACTCCAAAGAAAATTGCTTTACAGACTTTTACTTCATTAGCCAGTCAGAAGTATACTTCTCCTGAGACAGGAGACATTGTTACTGGTCCACACATGCTGAGAGACCAACAGAAATGTGGCAGAAATTATAGAAACTGTGCAGTAAACAAAATAAAATCCTATCAGCAGGTGCAGTGAACTTGCTCTGTTCACTATTCCTCTAACAAGCACTGGTTTCATTCTGTGGAACATGCTGAATATCATTTGTAAGCAAGTGCTTGTTATTTAACTCACTGAATTGTGAGCAAAAGAAAAACAGGTAGCTTTAAGAAGCATGCGTTGAAGAGTTTGGCGTATTGTCTGTCCTGCTTTTAAACACAAATGTATCAAATTTAATGCTGCTGAATGATTACCTAGCTTCAGAAAGTCTAGAGGTCTTAATATCTATCACTTTAATTTTACCAACCAATAAATAATGATGGATTTATTTACAAATGTATTTTTAAATAGTACATTGGAAAATCCTGGAGTAAAAATATGGTCACTTCAGATCTTCCCATAACTAATGCTTGTTTGGTTTAGGAGCACGGCATTCCTACTGACATGGGCTATGCAGTAGCCCCACACCATTCAGGTGTCTACCCTGTCCATGTTCAGCTTTATGAGGCTTGGAAGAAGGTTTGGAATATTAAAATCACCAGCACTGAAGAATATCCACATCTGAAGCCAGCTAGATATCGGAGGGGGTTCATCCACAAAAACATCATGGTAAGCTTTGTCTGTTATTCCTAATGCTGCTAGATTTATATTCATTTGAAGAAAACACAAGAGCGCAAAATCTTAAAAGCTTGAATATAGGAAAAGCTCCAAGTATGCTGTAGGGAACATATTTGTCATATCAAAGCAAAGGATGTTCTAATTAATGTTTTTTAACTGACAGTGCTGCTTAGTAGCTACTGTCATAAAAATACTTTAAAAAGTAACATCAAGTTTCAGAGGATCTTAGCAGCCATCATTTCTTCAAAAACTTATTTACTAAGTAAAAGAAAGACTACTTCTCCCTATATTAATCATTTTGCCCTTAGATAACCCAGTTAAACTGTCTTTTTACTACACCAGGCTAAAAAAACCTGAAAATTAAACTATCTGTAGCAAGAAGCCACATGCCAAGCCCTCTATAATCATTATCAGATGATAGTACAGAGGATATATGACAGATAAATGTCAATGAAATCATTTCTATCCATTGCCTAATTCTCTCCAGAGCATCTCAAGTTTGTTTTGTTTTTTACACTGGTGGCAAATGTATATTATTAAAATATGTTAATATCTAATTCTTTGTGAGACCTCTCCATATAAGTAATTAAATCTTAATGTTTCCCAAGCCAGAAAATCTAAGGAAAATACTAGAAAGATACGAATCGCTCTCCTAATAACTCTCAGAGTGATAGATCTGAACAGACACTCTCCTTTGGAATTAGGTATAACTGACTTCCTTACAGTTTTCTGTCTGCAAAGAGATAATGACATTTTGTTTGTCTCAACTCACACCTTGACTTTTCTGTTAATTAGATAATATTATAAATGTTAGATGAGGATATAACGGCCATGTTTTTTCCCAGCCTGCCCTTTGTCTGGCCAGTAAGAAAATGAACTTATGATGCCTTAAACTGCTGACCTTTCTGACCAGGGAAAACTTTAAAGACCTGCCTTATATAATAATTAACAGTATCCAAATGCTCATTTGTCATCTTAAAATAATAGGCACTCATATAATAGTGAAGTTAAATCTATAAAGACTAAAGGGTTTTTATTCTGTTGTGTTTCTTTATCTTTACTGCCAGAAAACTTGCTGGGATATTTCCTTTGAGATATGTTCAGTTTTTGTTTTTCCTGAAAAAATATTTTACCTGCATTATAAATGCATGAATCTTGCAGGTAATAAAAGCTCTAAGAGAGTTCTTGTTTTGACAGAGCTGTCCTCGTGGCTCCACTTCTGCTTAGAAAGCCTCTATTTGGTTTGTGAGCTCTTCTATAAGAATTTCCAAGGGAGAAATGTTCAGCAAGCACTTGATTATTCAATAAGACAGAGAGGAAAGGGCGAGGAGCCATCCAAATAAAGATACAATTTAATACCACAAGAGCCAATGTGCCCTCACCATAAGAGCCAGCAAAGACAAAATGAGCAAGGAACTGAAATAGAAACCCTAGGTCAGATGTGTCTTTTGCTATTTAACGTGAGGAAAAAAAATTAATGACCCATTCATAAGTTAAACTCAAAAGATTTAAACTCATTATCTTCCCTTAAAAGTCAGCTATTGATTCTGCTATTCCCAATCCAGTTCTGCAATTTGAACATCACATGGGGACTCCATTTCCAATCGGTCTCTAAATACCATCAGTAATTTCTCTTTAATATCTTTTCGTTTGCTTTAGCACAGCCAGTATGTTAATTAACTGCTTCGGTTTTCATGTGTTAACCGTAGTGCTAATTCCTTTCTTGTCTATGCATAGCCTCCATCCGCCCCACCACCTTCACTACAGTCTATCCCATGGATGGTGCCAACATTCGAACCTTTCTAACATTTCTAACCCTTGTTAGTTACAGCTGTTTCCATGCCCTTTCACTCTCTTCCAAGTCCTGAAAACAGGCTGGACTAAAATCTACCTTACTTGCTTCTATTTCTATGCAGCTTGTACACTCACTTCAGCCAAACAGGCCTACAACAGTATTGCTGTTTCTAAGCTTTTACCGTTCTTTCCACCTTGGATGACTCTGACAATTACCTATTTCTATACCCTTTATTCTTCAATATCAAGTACTATGTCATACATAATTTACTGTAAAGCACCTTGGTATATGTCAGTTCAACAACAAACTCAGCCTGCAGTGATCTTATTCTCCTGAGTTCCTCTGTTCTCCAGGGAAATATAAAAATCATATATTTGAAGGTGTTTGAGTCCTAACTGTAAAGTTTCTGAGCCTCTAGTCTTGAATTTTCCAATGGGCAAATTTTTATCCTCACACAGTGAATAACTAGTGAAATGGCAGGAATCTCTACTCTAACCCTGGTTGTTCAAGTATGACCTCTGGAGAGATACAGAGACCTCTAAGCAATCAGATACAGTCTGACTTTCTACTAACTGTTGCCAATAGAGACGCCCATCGATAAAGGCTCCCATTAATCCTATTGACAGTGCCAGGTGGTCCTTACTAACCACAAGCACTGCTGCACTGCTGACAGTTCTGCTACTTTAAAGCATTAGTTATAAGATGTTGGCTTCAGGTACTATCAGCCAAGATTCTTCCTGACAGTGGCTTTCATGACCATTCAGCTAGAAGGTTTCTAGGGGTTCCTCAGTGTCTAAAAGTTTAAATTTGATAATGTTACACCCCAAGAACCATATCTAGAGCATAGTCCACAGCTAAATACCTTTAAAAAGTTCTCACATTCCTTCCCTAGTATGAGAAAGCTGTTTAAAGGAACATGTTCTATGTCCTACAGCATTACAATAAGGGTCGTGGCAGTGAAATATGACCCTTATGGCACTCCTGATTATCTCCTTAACCTCCTGAGTGTCCACCGCCTCACCTGGTGATTCACTGCCTCTCATGATGGTGCTAATACTCTCAGCAGCAGTCCTTCCTGGAGTTGCAGGGTAAAGCCTGAAATTTCTCCTTCACTATGTTCAAACTTAAATAATTTAAGAAAACAAAACTCAATTATTTTTCACTTCTCTCTCCACTTAGCAGAAAACTACCTAGGTAACCGAGTTTTGCAGACAGCTCTATATGTATTATGCAATTTTCCCAAAAAGGAAATCAAACAGAATCCTAAAAGTTATTTAGTTAGAGTCACACACTTTTAAAATGTAACACTAACCTGTCATTTAATCACATGTGGGCATTTTATTATTTAGAATTTGGAAATATATCTTAAATTCTTCAAATGTAGAAAACATTCATCTTCATATTTTCTCATGGACTAGTACAGAGTTTGGAATAAGTATTTGTTAAATAAACAAAGAAATATCATAGAAAGCTTTAATTTCCAGAAAATGACATTTTCAAGACATGTTAGAAAATATATTTAATTCAGTTAGAATGCCTTTTCTTTTAGCTCTTTTTTGTTGCTGATCTTATGCATAGCAATGTATAATGCTTTCAAAATGTTTAATGTTTTCAAAGAAAGCTAATATTCCATGAATTAAATGGAAGTTCTTTGAACTATTCCAAGATAAAACAGTTTATAATGGTATATAACTGCTACCAATTTATTAAAACAGACAGGATGCATCGTTTTCATTTACTCAGCACTATATGATATAGTGATTGAGCTGAGAATTGCTCCCTAAGAGAACATGCCAAGAACTAGATAAAAATCCTTTACAATATATATTCAAATTAAAACAAAACAAATTAAAAACATCTATATTTGTAGATGGCTGAAAAACATGGAAGTCCTGAACAGGTAATAATTTGAAAATGTTACTGAATCGAATGTACTTTAAGAATCAAAACAATACAAATGAAGATCTATTTGCTCACAAAAGTAAGCAATAGACTTACTTGTGCATGATGATAAAAATGTGTAGTTTCCCAAAATATATTCATTGATTTTCTGTCACTTGAAGTGAGTACTAATATACAAAGGATGAAAAGAAGACTTTTCACTAATTAAATGATTATCATTTTATTTATGAGATATTCTGAGTTAATTACCGAATGATAATTTTTTACTCTTGGAACTAGCAGGTTTCACACCTAGAATTTTGAGCAATTACTACATCTTGTAGTAGTACTTTCAGACTAAAGCAGATACTGTGATTTATGTCTCAGATACTGTTCTAAATTAAACGTCATTTTCTAAGAGGCACAATAAGTTAACAATTGACATAATTTTCTGAAACGTATAGAATTTGGAAGAAGGTATTGTTGTTTACATTTTACCAATGAAGATCACAATGTAACAGTTAATTTCAGTATTTTTAGTCTCATTTTTACTCCCTAAGATGTTCAAACATATTAGGCTCCACAATGAGAGAACTTTGAGATTTAAAGTGATATTAATAATTCAAAGTCTATTTTAGTTTTTAAATATTTTTGCAATTTGTCTCATGGTTCCTCTGTACCAATCTCATTCTCTCTTTCTAAGAGTGCCAGAATTTTTCCAGTGCTAGAGTTAAGTAATGATACGACCTTGTAATCATTTTATGAGAGAAAAAGTTGTCCACAAAGTAATTGGTTGAAAGGAACTTTTCTATCTTGTTCATTTCTCATTCAGGTTCTTCCAAGACAGACCTGTGGGCTTTTCACTCACACAATTTTCTATAAAGAATATCCAGGTGGCCCTAAGGAGCTGGACAAAAGTATTCAAGGTGGTGAACTTTTCTTCACTGTGGTACTCAACCCAGTAAGTACTTGGAGTTTTTCTTCAATGAAAAATGACAGAACACATGAAAATCACCCTGATGAAGAGGCTAAGGTTTGGGTATAAGTCATTTCAAGGAGAAGTTCCAGCTCTAAAACAGTAGTATAAAACTGAATGGAGCCACATCTAGAAAGGGGGACACAAGCAACAGTGATATGGCGAACTTCGGGCTGGGGGTTTAGCTCAGCGGCACAGCACCTGCCTGGCAAGCGCGAGGTCATGAGTTCAATTCTCGGTACCAGAAAAAAAAAAAAGAAAATTAGTTTGACATGGTGAACTTCATGGTAGAATGAGGGAATGCTCCAGCCCACCCTCCTCTTTGCATGGGAAAGTAAACACAATTTAAAGATTCAAATCTCTCCTATTTCCATTGGGGACCAGTTTTGAGGGTTTTGTTTTATTTTTCATTAAGCAGTCATTCACTTTATTGCTCTTTTTCTCTAAGATATAAGCAAAATATTTATATTTTTATAAATACAAGTGAAAGAAATTAGTAAGTAAATACAGTCACTGTTCCTATATTCACATTAGCTCCTGCCTCAGTCACAGAGCAGCCCCATTTAGCAGCTACTGTTCTTCCTCATTCAGTTATCAATACTTATGTATCAACACTACAGTGAACCATTTGCACATAATTTTGCTTGAGGCAAGTAGTATAAAATTGTGTGGGGAAAGAAAAACTAATTGAAATAAGGGGTATAAGGAAAATAATTTTCTGTGGAAAAATTACTAACATAAAAAATGAAGCTAAGTTCATTTGTCAGATATATGGGTTTGCCCCAAGCATTGGCAATATTCAGAATGAAACACTCCTCCAAATGTGGGGAAAAATTCTATCAGGGTAAAAATTAGATAAGGTAGAAATAATCAAAAAAAAATTTGAAAGACTCCTTTCTTGACCTTAATTGTACAGGCCTGCAAATAAAATTGCAGACATTTTTCTTTATCTACTCTTTTTTAATAATTATATCTATTGTTTTAGCTTCTAGAATTTTTTTAGATCCTAGAAATAGAGTGAAGTAGAAATAAACATAACTCCTATTCAAAATGTTCAACTGTGTTCAAAACAAGATCATATAAAAATATGGCCTTTAGCCTTTTGGAAGCTTATCAACCTTGAGACCCCCAAAATATAAATAATTGGAATTTGAGCACCAGAAATAATTTAATGTCCTAACTGACCTATTTTTTACAAAGTGTGTTTAAGTCATATCATATAGCCTTTCTCTCTTTCTCTCTCAATTCAGCTAATAGTGCATAGGCAGAAGGAATTAAGTCAATGCCTGATTGTGAACTGAAGACTTATCTGTTCCCTATTATCTGTCTTTTATTTTGTTCTTTAATTACCTATCCTTTGGGTTGCTCGTATAAGAGAAATCATGCATATTTAAGCTCGTGTGTCTGGACTCAGTTAAAACATTTTTAAAATGCTGACATTCCAGTTTAAGACTCTTTATGATCCACAAATTCTGATATTTTACATTTCCTCTCACCATGGAACAACGAGACTATGAACCACTCTTACTCTCTTAACTAATAGCAGCTTTGGGGATTAAGATGTTCGTGGTAGTAGTGTTCTTTCAGTATTTTCTAAAGCAAATGAACTTTATTTAACATGAAAGAAATTCAAATTTAGATCACTCTTGTCCAATTAGTTTATATCAAAAATTTCACCCCTATAAAAATACTATGTTTTTCATTAATTAGAAATAGAATTATTTTAATTTTAAAAATTGATATAGGAGAACTTGTATTAATTTTGGGCACTACTTTAACTGATCAAACTCTTGGGCTCTGATCTGAGCAAACTCTGTTGCTATAGAGGCTGTATCAATATTTGGCAGTTTCATTTTTCTTGATGAAGAGACCCATTAGGAATAAAGGATAAAAATGTTTTATAATACTTTTTCTTGATTCAGAAAACTTTCAGAAGGGAATCACTTTCAGATAGACACTTAGGCTCAAAACAAATGACAAATCTTGTCAAGTACCATATGATAAATAGTGAATTCAAAGCCTTTCATCTGGTATACCAGATGCAATATTGGGAAACAGTTCCATTTATCTGTGGACATGTGGTTAAGAAGTCTGTAGTTAAACTCAGCTGATCTGGCTGTAAGAAAGTTTGGTATCTTTGGGGTTACCCACCTTGCAGAATGGAGTGAGGAAAGGTGGTATCTTTCCTGTGAGTTCTCATAGTAAAATTAAGTGCTTGAATGAAGTTGGTATTAATGTTTAAAAACTTTTAAGTGAAGTAAGGCACACAATTAATTTATCAGCTGATATTCCTTATTAGGTTAAAATAAGAAAACCTTGATGCTACTAAAGTAGCGGCAAGAAAGATATGAATTTTAATTATAATGAATTTGATAGCCACTGTAAGATCCTGTAAAATGTCAGGGCTCAATTAAAATTACTGTAAATTTTACTACATTACTCAAATTTCATAAAAAACTTTTGCCAAATGAGTTTCTTTACTTATAAAAATATTGATTTATCCTGTAAACATGGAACTTAAACACATTCAGCTACATTTGAGTTGAAAATGAAAACCTAATCAGGACTTAATTAGTGAAGTTTTAAAATTTTCTTTCCATACATCAATATACTCTCAAGGTGCTATACATCAATATACTATCAAGGTGCTAGAATAGCTCAACAGTATTGTGGGGAAAGTGGCTCAACATAATATTGTACATCAATATAATATCAAGGTGTTAGAATAACTTACCTCTATTGGGTTTAGAGGCAGCAGCAATAAAATATCTTTCAAAATTAATCTGGAATAGATTACAGCAAAGATGAAAATTGTTTGAATGGAAGAACTTTCTGTCCTGAAATGTTCCACTCTCACCAAGCATCTTTCATTGCTAAAAAAAAAAAAAAGAGAGAGAGAAAAAAGACATAACATGTCAATCTAGTGGCTATAATGCAAAACAAATTTTGCAAAAACAAATGTTAGGTCTGTGGAGGGGAAAGAAAGCCTTGGTCATCCCTATAGGAGCATTTCCCATGTCGTGGGCCTGGAAATCTCTGGTGTAGGTTCAATGCAGGAGTTTTAATAGAATTTGGAGGTTCAGTTTCAGTTGGAAAGTAGACCCACTGGGCTCTTTCAGCCTGGGCCAATTAAAAAATTAATTGTTCTAACTCTTTGCTCTGATTCTAAACTCAGTTGTCAACTGATTCCTACATACATCTTGTCATGAAAAATATGTTGATCATAGAAACTTGTACTCACTGGAACAGTAACTTGCAAAAATAATTTTTTAAATTGTTTTTTAATTAGTGAGTATTTCCCATGCAACCTGACCAACAGGATAGGGCCCTCTAATTTCAGGGATTCCAGTATTCAGTTCCTCCCTAATTTATAATTACCTATGTCAAACTAATAGATGGCTTGTTTTTATTTATTAATTTCACACTAATTTGATTTTGTCCCTGAGAAACCTACTCTCCTATCATTGTGAGTGTGCTGAATCAGGTTTTTCAGTTCACCAGGCTGAGGAAAAAAGCTCTGAAATGTGGGCTGAATTACATGTTGCTTCATGTTGTTCTTCACACTTCTGATTGTCTTCCTGTTTGAAGATTTGTTTTTGTTGAGTTCCTCTGATTTAAGACCTACAGACTCACATAAGTTATCTCTAATGTGGCTCCAGAAATCTGAACATTCAGCAGTTAGAGAGCTTAAAAGTTTCTCTTAGTTCAAGAAAGCTCAGAAGTCCATAAAGCGGAGTTACTAACCGTCAACAAGTCTTAGACTTTAACATGAACACAACACAAGCTTTTCAAGTGTCTGAGTTTCTCTTTTCTACTAATACAAACAGTTCTTCTCTGCCTCAAAAGTGCTGTTTGTTTCCAGTTTCTAGATTATCATCAATTAATCCCATACATGGTCAAAAAAGATTACATCAAAAGTTTTCCATATCAGAAATCAGCGTCAGTTCTCAATTGCTTATTTCTTCATCCTCTTGATTCTCAGTTGAACTTCCCAGCAAGAGAACTGAGGTCATCATTCTGAGTAAGCCTGTGTTAATCTTGGCCTCCTATGAAATGGCTGCCCCTGTGCATACCTAACCATGCCTGAACAAGGGTAAGGGTTATTCTGTTTCTGCAAAGATTGGGAGGGGCAGGCACAATGGCTACTCTCTAGCCTGGATCTGAATGTTCTGGTACCAGTCAGTGTGGTCTTCCACCTATTCCAGGGATTGCGATTTGCAAGCAAACTGAACCTTTTCGTAGAGGGTCTAATGATTAATTTTGAGGTTTGTAAAGCCTTGGTAAGTATCTTTTTAGGAGGGATCAATTGATTTTAGTTATCATTTTACTATCATGCAGTCACATGTCTTGTGTTTTGCTTATCCTATAGCCTCAGCACCAGAAGAGTTTGTGGCATGGGGTAGGTACTTGCAAAATATATTATAAGTGAATGAATTAGCATAAATACCCAAATCTGGGGAAAGTGTTTCTGACAAAGTAAGTTACATTCCCTCATAATGAAATGCATTCAGTCGTTAAAAATCATGTTACTTAATAATTTTCAGTGACATTGGAAATAGTCATGATACATTCAGTAAAAAATGTCAATTGCAAGAATATTAAATATGAGCATGGAAATAAACTAGATGGAATTCAGAATAATTTAGCTGTGGTTATTTTAAATCACAGGATAAAAGATGATTTATATCATCAAATTTTGTTTGTCTGATTTTTATAAAATGTCTGCAATAAGTGCCTATTACTCTTACACCAGGAAATTCATAGATACATACAGTAAAAACACTACTAGTAAAGAATTATCTAATAGTTTAAGACATAAAACAGAATTATTTTGTGTTAGGAGTATAACAATGATAGAATTAATACTTTCTCAGTTCCAATTGTTCTCTGTCTGTATGTCATATTTTGCCTGACACTTGCCTTAGTGTGCATATTTGTGTATACATCTTTCCAACTACATGAGGCT
>NW_004955428.1:21732250-21756114 GCF_000276665.1 Chinchilla lanigera | reverse complement strand
CTTGAGCTCACTTTGTAGCCCAGGCTGGTCTCAACAGATTCTTTGTGAACTGCTGTATGGGGATTCTCACACAGTTCTATAGGTGGTCACTCTCACTGCTCCCATTTTAGAAGCTTAAGAAGGGCCAGAATCATGCTCATAGGGCTGTAAGTGTCTTTATTTTATTTTAAAGAGAGAAAAAAAACCACAAAATCAAGTTTCAAAACAGGTTAGTAAAGCAGTTACAATAGTTGATACATTGCATATTGTTATACTCAGAGTAGTTAAACAGAGTACAAGATATAGGCGTGATAGCTTGTCTAAACAATATTAGCACAAAGCACTCTTTTCAATGAACTAAGAGAAGCTAGCTATATAACTATCTTAACTATCTTGTGTACACGTATTTTTCCCTTTCTTCCTTTCCCCATTCCCCCATTACAGTTTGTCTTTTCTTTTGAACAGTTTCTTCCCAGTTCATTTTATCTATTGTATAATTCAGATCCTAATTACTTGTTCAGTTTCTCACACTAGTGGGACAATATGATGTTTACACACATAGCGAGGCAATTCTTTGTATAAGAATTATTTGTGTATGTTTGTGCTTCCCATAGATCCATATTTTAAATGCAGTAAAGGATCACTAAATGTTTTCAAGTGACTGAATGCATGAAGAGTTATGTTTCGGGGCATGATTTGATCTATGGTGTATTCAAATATGAATATTAAAAAGACTGAATTTAATAAAAATACATTCTGTCAGATTCTCTGATTGCAAGTAAATAAAATCTTTAACAGGTTTTTGCAAAGTGATGGTGAATTAACTTGACATGGAACAAGGAACTGTAGAAACTGGAAAGGACTAGCAAGCTTGTCTATTCAATCTCCTAAATTTAGGTGAGGAACTTGGATACCAACAACGTGACTTAGTTTGCTCAACTTTGTATCTGTAGTATTCTTATAAGAACCTTCTTGACTCTTAGTTCAGTGCTTCTACCACTACAACACACTGATTCAAAACCCCTAGTTGAATTGGCCTTAATGCAATGAACATTACCTCTTAATATGAGTCCATTACCTGGTACTGGGAAAATGTGTAAATGGCTTGAAATTTCAGGCCATTATCTAGGAAAAGGCAAGTCATCTCTATGTTGAGTAAAAATAAGAATAGAAAGCTCTTTAAAGAAAGGCTGTAATAAGTAATTACAGCTAAGGGGAAGTGTCTAATGTGCTTTTAAAAAACTATTAAAAAAGAGCTCTGTTCATTTTTATTAAAACAATAAATCTATTGACGTTACTTATAAATTGATAATACTTTTAAAGCCAAAACTTTTTATTTCATTCATATACTACCTTCCATATCATCCATTAATGTTTTTCACAACTAAGTGTGGTATTATATAATTACTTGCCACTGTAAGACTATCAAAAGCACAGGAAAAATTAAGTCTGATTTCCACTTAAGAAAAACAGGAGTCATTTGGAGTGGATACCATTTGAAGGCCCTGGTTCAAAGCTAGTACTGAAAAGGGGGAGGGGAGGTGCTGCATAAAGCAGATTTCCCAAATCACACCACATCCATTCACCCAGATATGACTCCAGCAAATCATGACAAACTCCTCTCACGGTCTTGCACTTTGTGTTACAGTTGTTAATACAGAATTCAGTGTTCGGCGTGCATACCAAAAGATGACTTGAGTTGGGATTATTGCAGTGACCTGAGCATGTTGGAAGCCAAGGAGAAGTTGAATGTTATCATACATAGTCCATGAATCGAGTAAACAATAAAACCAGGCTAAACTACATGTTGTAAAATGGGCAGCTACATCTGGCCAAAATGGTTGCCAGCAATTGCCAAATAACCAGTAGCTGTTTGATAAGTAGCACCCAGGACACCCAAAGCCCAAATTTCCCTCTTTGGGAATATGACTTTCAAAAGCAAGGATAATTTGTTCCATTGCTCTAAGAAGTAAATATCTCCATTTCTTGTTTAATCTTTTAATAGCTTCCTGTAAGCTTCAGGATCAAGGGAAGTCTTTCATGTGAAAAGAAACAAATCACATCTGGTTCCTTCTCATTTTTCTGGACTTCTCTCTCAATCATCTCCTGTATGTACCTTTCATTCCCTGAACACAGTTTGCTGCTCTTTCTACATGTTGAAGTGCTGGCATTCTAAGTAGGAATGATCTCCTAAAAATTTTAGCTCATAGGTCACTTTTTAATAGATCTCTCCCAAGCCTCCAGTTTCTTTTTCAGTAATTTTATGTTAAAGAAAAAAAAGAAACAAAATTTCAAAACAAGATGATGGGTAACAAAGGTTAATACATTGTATATTGTTATCTTTAAATTAGTTACTTAGAGTACAACATATCAGCATTTAATTGTCCAAACAACATTAGATCAAACCTTTCTTTTCAATGAACCAAGAGAAGTTAGTAATATAACTATTTTAACTATCTTTTATATATATTTTTCTACTTGCTTTTCCCTTCCTTCTTTTCTCAATTCCCCCAACCCAATTTCTCTTTCCTTTTGAAATTTCTTCCCATTTTACAGGTTGCTATTATATATTTTGTATCTTATTTACTGTTTCAGCTTCTCACACTAGGGAGACAATATGAAATTTATACATATGAGTCTGATTTATTTCACTTATGAGTATGTTCTCAAGTTGCATTCAATTGCCTATAAAAGTCTCCAGTTTATCCTGCTTTATAGCTGAGTAGTTCTCCATTATATAAAAAGACCACATGTTTTTCATCCATTCCTCGGTTGATGAGCATTTGGGTTGTTATCAAGATTTAACTATTACAAATCGTGCTGCTATAAACATGGATACACATATATCACTGTGGTATGATGTTCTTCATTCTTCTGAGAAGATACCCAGAAGGGGAATAGCTGGGTTAAATAGGACTTCCAATCCTAGTTTTTTGAGGAATCTCCACACTGATATCCACAGAGGTTGCACCAGTCTACATTCCCAGCAGTGGAGAAGGGTTCCTTTTTCCTCACAGCCTCTCCAGTATTTGTTATTGGTTGATTTCAGAATAATAGCCATTCTTTCCAGAATGAGATGGAATCTCAGAGTTGCTTTAATTTGCATCTCTCAAATGACCAGTGATATTGAACTTTTTTCCATATATTTATTTGCTATTTGTATTTCTTCACCTGAGAAGTGTGTATTCATCTCAGATGCTCATGTTTGCGTTGGGTCCTTAAATTTAGGTCTGATTTGTTTTGAGTTCTTTATACATTTTCATTAGTAATCTTTTGTCTGAGGAGCAGCTGGCAAACATTTTTTTCCCATCTTGTGGTTGTCTCTTCACTCTGTTGGTGGTTTCTCTTGCTGTGCAAAAGCTTTTTAGTAAGATGAGATCCCAGTTGTTGATTCTTTGTGATAGTTCCTGTGTGACTAGGATTTTATTCATAAAGTTTTTGCCTACACCAGTGTCTTTAAGAGTTTCACCTATTCTATCTTCCAGCAGATTTAATGTTTCTGTTTTAATATTTAGATCTTTGATCCACTTTTAATTTAGTTTAGTGCATGGTGAAAGATATGGGTCAAATTTTAATCCTTGGCATGTGCAGAGCCAGTTTTTCCAGCACCATTTATTAAAGAGGTTATCTTTCTTCCAGTGAATGTGTTTGGCACTTTTGTCAAAAATGGTGACTGTGTAAGTCTGGAGTTGTTTCTGCATCTTACAGTCTGTTCCATTGATCTTTGGGTCTTTTTATTTTGTCAGTACCATGCTGTTTTTATCACTATAGCTTTATAGTATAATTTTCAGTCAGGGATTGTAATTATTTCCCAGAATTGCCTTTGCTATTCTAAGGTCTCTTCTAGTTCCAAATGAATTTTAGGATTGTTTTTTCTAATCCTGTGAGACATACTGCTGGAATTTTGATTGGAATTACATTAAATCTGTATAAGTTTTGGAAGTATGGCCATTTTCACTATATTTGTTCTTCCTACCCAAGACCAAGTGATATCTTTCCATTTTCTGATATGCACTTCAATCTCCTTTTTCAGAGTACTTTCATTTTCAACATAAAAGTCTTTTACATCCTTCATAAAATTGATTCCTATGTATTTCATTTTTTGGATGGTATTATGAAAGGTGTTGTTTCCCTAATTTTTCTCTCTCTCTCTTTGTTATTCATGTACAGGAAGGCTATTGATTTTTGAGTGTTGACTTTGTATCCAGCTACACTACTGAATTTGATTATTAAATCTGGCAGTATTTTAGTGGAGTTTTTGGAGTCTTCTATGTAGAATATAATGTCATCTGCCACTAGTGATAATTTAACTTCTTACTTTATTATTATTATTTTTATTTTTTTCTCTTCTCTAATTGCTTAGGCTAAAATTTCCAGGACTATGTTGAATAAGAGTTGGAGATAGTGGACATCCTTGTCTTGTTCCTGATTTTAGAGTGAAAGCTTTCAGTTTTTGTCCATTTAGTACCATGTCAGCTATTGGTTTTTCATATAATGGCCTCAACTTACCAATCAGATCAGATTGAGATAAAGATTTTTATCAGATTGAGATAAAGACCTCCCATTCCAATTTTCTGTAGAGTTTTTATCATGAATGGTTGCTTGACTTTGTCAAAAGATTTTTTTGGCATCTATTGAGATGATCATATGATTTTTGCCCTTTGCTCTGTTAATATGGTGTATTACATTGATTGATTTATGTATGTTGAACCATCCCTGCATCCCTGGGATAAGTCCCACTTGGTCATGGTTGTATAATCTTCTTGGTGATATGCTGTTTTCTGTTTCCTAGTATTTTATTGAGGCTTTTTGCATCAATGTTCATTAGGGAGATTGGCCTGTAATTCTCTTTCTTAGTTGGGTCCTTGTCCAGTTTTGGTATCAGAGTAATCCTTGCTACTAGGAATGAATTTGGGAGTATTACTTCCCTTTCAACTTAATTAAAGAATTTGAGAAGTAGTAGTGTTACATCTTCCCTAAATTTCCTCTACAATTCAGTAGTGAATTTTTCAGGGCCTAGGCTTTTCTTAGTTGGTAGGTTTTTAATTACATCTTTGATTTCTTTTATTGAAACTAGTTTTTTTAGGATTTTTATATCTTCTTCATTCAGCTTTGGTAATTCATATGTATCTAAGAATCTGTCCATTTCCTCTGCATTTTCCATCTTATTAGAATACAAGTTTTCAAAGTAGGTATAGTTGGTCTTCTGGATTTCTGTAGGGTCTGTTTTGGTTTCTCCCTTTTCATTCCTAATTGTGTGGATTTCAGTCTTTTTTTTTTTCCTTTTTTTGATAAGATTGGGGAAGGGTTTGTCAATTTCTTTTAATCTTTCAAAGAACCAATTCTTTGATTCATTGATTCTTTGTATGGTTCTTTTAGTCTCCAATGTATTAATTTCTGCTCTGATCTTTATAATTTCCTCCCTCATGTAAGCCTTCAGCTTAGCCTGCTCTTCTTTTTCTAGAAGTTTGACATTCATCATTATGTTGTTTAATTGTGCTTGCTCTATTTTCCTGATATGGGTATTCACTGCTATAAATTTTCCTCTTAGGACTACTTTCATTGTGTCCCATAAGTTCTAGTATGTTGTATTGTTATTATTATTTAATTGTAGAAACTATCTAATTTCTTCTTTAATTTCATCTGTGATAGGTTGTTCAGAAGGATGCTATTTAATTTCCATGCATCTATGAATTTTTTGTGGTTTCTTTTGCCATTGATTTCCAATTTAATTGCACTATGCTCTAATAATATACATGGGATAATTTTGATTCCTTTGCATTTTCTTAAGCATGTTCTACAAGCTAGTATATTGTCTCTTTTGGAGAACATCCTATGTGCAGCTGAGCAGAATGTGTATTCCCATGCTGTGAGGTGGAGCACTCTGTAGACATCTACTAAGTCCATTTGTTCAAAAGTTTGGTTCAGTTCTATTATTTCATTGTTGATTTTTTTTATCTAGTTGATCTGCCTTTTTGTAACAGTGGGGCATTGAGATCTCCCAATACAGGTGCATTAGTGCTTAATTGATTCTTCATGTCTATTAATATTTGTTTTATATAGTTGGGTGCACTAGTATTTGTTGCATATATATTTATGATTATTATCTCTTCTTCTTAGATTGTTCCCTTTACAAGGATATAGTGACCTTCTTTGTCTCTCTTAATCAGTCTTGGCTTGAAACTCACTTTGGCAGCAAATAGAATAGCTACCCCTGCTTTTTTCTGGGTTCCTTTCACATGGAGTATTGTTTTCCATCCTTTGACTTCCAGTCTATAAATTTTTTAGATTCAATGTGGTTTTTTCATGCAGCATATTGTTAGCTCTTGTTTCTTGATCCATCCTGTCAGTCTGTGTCTTTTGATTGGTGAATTGAGGCCATTAATATTGATGGTTATAACTGATATGTATTGATTTGTCTTTGTTGTGTTGTTGTTTGTTGTTGCCCCTGTGGTTGTCTCCCCCGCTTTTTTCCCTCCCTCTATTTGTTTGCTTTGCCTGGTGGATCCCTTCTGTTGGTGTTCATGGGGTTGTAGTCCTTGTTATCTCTTTCCAGAATGTCCTTTAAAATATTTTGGAGTGCTGGTTTGTTGGTCATAAATTTCCTGAGATGTTCTTTGTCATGGAAGTATCCCTCCATCAATTTTGAAAGATAGTTTTATGGGGTACATCAATCTGGGTTGAAGGTTGTTTTCCTTTAGAGCTTGGAATACTTCACTCTAAGCTCTCCCTGACTTGAGTATTTGGGCTGAGAAGTCAGCTGTGATTCTGATGGACTTTCCCTTATAGATGATTTGTTTCTTTTCCCTAACAGATTTTAAGATTCTATTCTTGTGTTGAATTTCTTGAATCTTGACTATGATATGCCTGGCTGTAGATATTTTTTATCATGACTAATTGGAGTTCTATATGCCTCATTTTTCTGTATATTTACTTTTTCTCTACCAGGGAAATTTTCTGCCCTGACATCTTTGAAAAGTTTTCTTTACATCTTTGTGTTATCTCATGCTTTTTCACTAACTCCAATCAAACTTAAGTTATTCTTCTTTGCTAGTAACTACTGTAGTAACTACTGCACTGATTTCTCATGACCCCTTGCTATCTTTAAAAAGTCTTTCTTTTCATGATCACTAACTGCAAGCTTGTCTTCTATCTCTGAGATCGTTTAGCTTAATTCTTGGGGTGATGTTTGTAAATTGCCTGTGGTGGGTTGCTGTATTGCTAATATTTAGAACCTTAGGATATGACTACTTCTCCTAGTTATCTTCCAGGTATAGCTAGTTTTGGGGTTTTGAGTGTTGCAAGATCTTACCTCTTCATTTTGCTATGGATGAGAAGCTGCTGCCTGTTTGGCCAAGCCCCTGGTTCTTTGGTGCTGTGCCACAGTGTTTTCTGTGATCCTTAGTCAATCTCAGTCTTGGAATACCAGGAAGAACAGCTGATTAGGACAACTATGTCACTTTTGGCTATAGTAGTACCAATGACAATAACATAAAATACAGCTGAAAAAATGACAAACTGAAGTAACCATTAACTTGCCACCTTTAACTGTATGAACTAGATTTGTGGTTATATAACAAAATTAAAACAAACCAGAAAATAGTAAGCAATATACAAGTCCTTAATATGCCAGTTTTTCCCTCAGGATTTAAAATTTAAAATGAGTTAGGAAAAGTAGAGAAGTGGAAGAAGAGGAACAGATTAAAAGTAAGGCTGGAGGACAAAAGGGGATCATACTAACTTTGGAAAACTGGTACAGAAGTCTAGAAGGAAAGAGAGAAGGAAGAGCTAAAAAGAAAGACAGAATAGAACCGTAAAGTGGCTAGAAATCATGTTCACACTCATATAAAAACAAGAGCAAACAATGAATGAGAAAAAAACAAAAACAGAAAAGAAACCAAAAAATCTAAACAACAAAAAACAAACAAGAGAAAAAAAGAAAAAAGTCCACTTCCAGGTTTGTCTCTGCTGTCACTCATAGACAATATGTGCAGACAGAGTCCTGATCTGTGTTGATTTATTCCAGCAAGCCAGCAATAGCTTTTTGGCAGGGTAGTGAATAGTCTCAGTGAGCATGCACCTTCTGGTGGCCTACAGCCATCAGTATATTTTCTCGGGGTCTGAACCCAGCTGTGAGCTGCTACTTGGAGCCAGCTGCAGCTCTGAATTCTGAGCTCAACTCAGCTCTCCAAAATGGTTCCTCACAAATCACTATCTTGCACAGGACAACCTTCTACACTCACTGCCAGCTAGTGCAGTCCTTCACATCAGCTGCTCCCCTCCACTGCTGCATCTCTCCATCTTTCTGTGGAGGCTTCAATGTTCAGTATGTGTCTGCAGGTTTTATCCACTGCTTTCACACAATGAATCCCATCTCAGGGAAAAGGCACTGCCGGCTACCTGCTTCTTCTTTGTTGAAGTTTCTCTCTTCGTTCTCGCCGTGGGTTTCAGTTTGAATCCAGATTCTTCCTGGGTGCAGGGGACTCACTTCCCTCACTTTTCTATATTGCAGTAGCTGGATGCAATTCTTGGAGAACCTCTTCCTCTGCTGCTTACCAGTCTGCCATCTTGCCCCCTACCCTCCAGTTTGACTTTGTAGGTTTCCATGTTCTCATTGCCTGGGTGTCACCCAATGTAACTTTCCCACAATATTATAATCAACTATCTTTATCTTCTGGTAGTTTGCGAGCTCCTTGATTTAAGCACGTCTTATTCTATTTCATCTTCACAAAACATTGAAAAATCTTTGGGCTTTTGTTGCTCCTCAATAAAAGCATTATCTTCCCATGCCTATTTACGTGCTGTCGTTCAAATTTCAAAGGAAATCTATTTAACCATGGGAGTACCCAACCACAGAATTCACTTGAATCAAGTGAGTTTCCATAACTAGACTTTTATTCTCTCTTAATATGACAAGGGAAGTCTTTTGAAAATCATTACATTTACAAAAAGATGCTTAGTTTTAGTCATCATAATAAAAATGCAAAAGTAAACTATACTAAAGTACCACTCTTATCTACCAGACTGTCAAACATTTAAAAAATTAAAATATTACCTAGGCTATTGAAAAAATGAATACTCATACATTTTATTAGATGTGCAAAATGTGAGAAATTTAGTAACATCTAACAAATTTACATTGCATTTAACCTTTGGTGTCTCAATTCTACTCTTAAGACAGAAAAAACAAAATTACCACAATATCTTTTACACATAATTTGAATGCAAACCAGTTTTTTAAAAATTATTCATTGCAGAATTATTTGTACTTCAAATAGTGGGAGTACCCCAAATATCTGTCTATAAGAAACTAGTTAAGTAATCTAAGGTACAGCCACTAAAGGGAGTATTATATACATGAAAAGAGAAGAAAGAATATGTTAAGTCCCATCACTAAAAAGAAAGAAACAATAAGGAAGATCTCAATATACTATGATTTCTACAATATATTAAGTGAAAAAATGAGATGTGCAATTTGGTGATATATATATACATCAATTTATATATAACAATATATGTATATATATTTTTCCCCAGGTTACATGAAGGAAACACAGGAAGAATTACACCAACATATAATAAAATGGTTTCATACTGAGTAGGAGAGCAGAACAATGGAGAGATGAGTGGGAGGGACATTTCACTGAGTATAGCTTTGATTCTGAAATATGAAATATTTTGCATAATCAAAATAATAAATGAAAAAGATGAAGTGTAAGCAAAACTGAAAACTGGAGACAAATGAGAAAAATAGCCTATTTGATACATTGCTTCTTGTTTTATAAACAAGATCCACTTGCTATCATACAGAAAGTAAAATAATTTTAAATCCAGTATTCTGATTACATACATTTAGGAAAACAAAGACAAGTCTATGTAGAAATGCTAACCTTTATCAATAAATTTTTGTTGTAAGTATGAAACATCTTTCATTTACTGTCAGAGAATGTAATGAGAATATCAATGCTCTTGGGACTGAGTTTTCATTGTATTATAAGAGATAGAAATAAGGAATGGAAAGGAGGGTGGTAAGGGGAACTGTAGTACTTGAATTTGATATGCGATTCCTTAGGAACACAGTTCCCTGACAGTTGTCCAATGAATAGGTCTTGATTCAGTGACCTCCAGTGGCAAAACTCTCAGTCCTCAGATTTTTATTCTTAAATATTTTTCTCCTCAAAAGTAATGAAGCTTTTTGGATAAAAGGCTAATTCCAAGTCAGATCCTGTACATAGGGAGTAGAAACTGAGTCTGGAGCACCTTGTGCAAAACAGGGGCCACTGAAAGACTAACAAGGTTGTACTAGGGCACAAATCAGCATTGAAAGGCTCTTGTAACTAAATCTGGTACAATGCTAACATAAAAAAGTGAGGTCATAGACACACTCAAAATGTGAAAAAAGGGAAAGAGTTCTATGGAGAAGAACACCAGTTAATGAATGCAAAAGGAACGATGGAATTGGAAAATCATCATTTTAGAAGCAGTTGATTCAGATAAGAATCATCAATGATTGTTAAAAGTATTGAAATATTTATATGTATCTATTTACATAATCTTAAAGCTTATTTCCATAGATTTTTTTTTCTTCCGGTAGCAAGAATTGAACTCACGACCTTGTGCTTGTGAGGCAGACGCTATGCTGCTGAGCTAAATCCCCAGCCCCCCATAGATTTTTATTAATTACAAAAGGTAATCCTTTATAATGGGGAATACTGGCAATTTCTACATTAACCAGGTGGTCAAACTTATCGTCACTATCCGTGGATAATCCAAAAAGATGAGCTCATATTGTACATCTAATGTAGTCTAATATAGCATTTATATTACAGTGATGCCAGCAAGATGCTAGAAGAAGTTCCAGACTCTCTTTCCTCCTGTGGAGTCACCAGCTCAGCAATTTGTGGGATCCTCAGGTGAGCGTGAAACCAGCCTCATGACCAACAGGAAAACTTATGGCACCCATTCCTGTTGGTCATGAGGCTGGTTTCACGCTCACCTGAGGTTCCGCAGTCTCTTATTTCTGGACTCCTCACAAAGGGAGCTAGGATAAAGAAGTAATAAACCTAATCAAATGGTGAAAGACTTATACCCTGGAAACTGCAAATGTTGGCAAAAGAAATTAAAGAAGTAAAAACTAAATGGATAGCCCATGTTCATGGAGTTGAAGATCTCATGTTGTTAAAATGTCCATACTACCTGAAGTAACCTACAGATTCAATACAATCCCTGTCCAAAACCCAATAACACTTTCATAGAAATAGAAAAAATACTAAAATTCATATGCAACCATAGATAACTCAACATACCCTAAACAAAGCTAGAAATCACACTTCCTGACTGCTATAGCTACAACTACAGTAATTAAATCAATGTGGTTCTGGCATGAAGAGAAATTTATGGGCAAATGGAACAAACTGGAGAGCCCCAAAATAACACTCTCTCTCTCTCTCTCCCTCTCTCTCTCTCTCTCTATATATATATATATATACATACATATTCCACTGATCTTTCTCAAGGATGCCAAGAATATACAATGGGGAAACGATAGTCTCTTCAACAAATAATATTGACAAAATGGGTTTTCGCAGAATAGCTGGTTGCCATAAACTGGAAAAAGGGAGAAAGGGAGAAATGGTGAGCCACCATTGATGGGTGTGAGTTTTAAATTATAAAGCACAGTAAATGCTAAAGATCTGTTGTAAGACATTGTACCAATAGTTAAAATACTGTCCTATGCATGTAAAATTTTAAGAGGGCAGACTTCTTATAATGAATTTTAACCACAGTTTTTAAATGAAATAACTATAAAAGTATCTTTTGGTACTGTTTATAGCACATTTTTAATATTAATCCAGTCATGGAGAAATAAACAAATCCAAATATTAAGATATGCTAGAAAACATACTGGAGTTTTTTTTAAAAAGTACATAACATCATATTTAATAAAATAAGTAGGATTATGATAGTTTCTATAAAACAAAAGACATAATAATGCAGTTTATAAACCACAGCTTTAATTAAATCCAGAATTTTCAAAAACATGTATCTCTAAGTCATTTTTCTAATTATTACTGCTGGGTAACAAAATATCCCAAAACACAGTGAATTAAAAATGTAATCATTTTGTGCTTGTTTATGGTGTCCACAGTTCAGAATTCAGGGAAGACCAAATTCTGCATCAGGTTTTCATGCAGGTGCCATCAGATGGTGAGTGCAGCTGTGAGCTGGTGGGATATTTGCCCTTGGCATTTCAGTCTTGGATCTCAGCAGAACTGTAGGTCTTTCTAAAGGTCACATGATGCTGCTTTGGGAGAGGGTTAATACAATTACTCAGATAGCTGCATAAATGGGATTGGCTTTCTGTCTTCCACGATGAGTGAGCTTGTCAAATCTTTTCTTTCTTATTTCGTGAACTTGTATTAAGGAGCATTTATGGGCATACTCCATGTGTGAGGAGCTCACAGCCAGCCATGAGTCCAGTGAGTAGCGGAGGTCCTGGGACAGCACAGGCAGGACGTGTTTACCTTGATTCTCCTGCTGTTTGTGCTTCTGTGTCATCCTTTGTAAAAGGTCAATAATATTAAAATAGTAGTAGTCTCGTATGAGAAATTAGATACTTAGTAGACATCAGAAATTAAGGCTTAGAAAAGTATTATCAGGACCTTGGAATGCTCACTGCAGTTGGCATCCATGAAGGGAACGTGCTCCAGGTGATACTCCTGACCCATAGCAAAGCACTGAAGCATTCATCCAGAGTAAATAGGACAAATGCCAGAGGGCTTGGCTAGATGGCCTTAATAGTCAGTCATGATTCTAAGATCGCTACTTTCCCAAGATTCTGAGATTGTTATTTTGTGAGCTGGCAAAAGCCTTAAAAATCATTTTACCCTTCAATACTATGTATCTACTATCATAGGAAAGAGTACCAAATAAAGAAAAATTGTTAATTTTAATGGAAACTGAATGCCCAAAAGAAAGGAAATATTTAAATGTTATATCCATTAAGTAAATTATTATGAAGATATTTCAAATTTAACCTTATGAATAATTTGGCAATATAACTTATAAAAGATATGTATGCAAACAATACAAAATTATACATAAAGTGTCAAAGTTTTAAGAAAACTATACACAAAAATAATGAAAAGATACACATCTTGGATATTGAGAATTGCACTAATTTCTTCTGCTTTCTGTATTGTATAACTTTAGTGAGTTACTATCACTTTTCTAACAAGAATAGTAAAGCGCTGATTTTAAAAGTGCTAACACATGTTATTGGTAAAGAATAATTAACCTTGTCTAATAATTAATGTCTACACAAATTATGTTAAGACAAACTATTAAGGGATTCCACTAAAAAGTACTCTCTGAAAATTTAAAGAATCTTATTTGTTCATTTCAAAATAGTAACATCTTTAGAAGTCCACAGAAGAAGAGTTAAACACTAACAGTAATATTTCAACTATCTGGAGTTTGGCTTTGCCCTGCTAATAATGATATGGGCTACAGTGAAGGACAAGAAACTAAAGCTGAAAGCCCTCTGGAAAAGCAAGACCAAGGGAAGCCACTTTGTGCCAGGCAATGTGCTCAATGCTGTTATACATGACCTTATTTAATTCTCACAAAAACTTTATAAGATTAATTATATATATGTATACATATATATATCTAAAATCTTATTTGACCTCAAACACAATTTTGTAAGGCATTTACATATGAGAAAACTAGAGTTCGAAGAGATTGCATACTTTGACCAAAGAAAAACAAATAAGAAAAAGTTCTGCATCCTTCCCCCCGTCATTGTGACTACTTGTTAGAACATTCCTAGTCCACACTCATAACCTTATATAGCTTCCTTTTTAAGCAGAACTTAATCATGCCACACTTTTAGTCTGGTTTCTTATTGTAAAGAATATATCATATAAAAACATTATAAAACTAGAGAAAGGAGAGAAAGAATTGTAGAACTGACCCAATAATACATAACCCAATAAATACATAAATAAAATGCAACCCAAGAGCTCCAAAAGCATAGCTGTATGATAATATGGAACTATTTTACGAAAATGCACATAACCCTGTGCCATACTGAGGTAATCATAGTCAATGCTTTATATTCCATAAACTCTATAGTATAAGAGGATAGATAATGGGAAATGGGGAGGGAGATCTTTTGCAAATGGGAAGGGGACAAAGAGAGGGAGAGAAGGGGGAGGGAGGGAAAGAGAAAAGGATAAAAACAGGATTAAGATGTGCTGTGTTGGGGCTGGGGATTTAGCTCAGCGGCAAAAGCACCTGCCTGGCAATCGCAAGGTCGTGAGTTCGGTTCCCGGTACCGGAGAAAAACTAAAAAAAAAAAAAAAAAAAAAAAAAAAGATGTGCTGTGTATATGCACCAACTCCCACAAAGAATGTAAACCATTATGTACTGCAGACACATACTAAACAATTAAAAATAATAAAAAGAAGAACACTACAGTTATTTTGCACAAAGAGAACCTTAGCTGTTTCTTCAAGGGTCCTCAATAGGTGAGGTGTTCCTTTTGTTTTATTTTTGTAATATATGAAAATATATAGTAGAAGTCTTTAGAAATTCGAACTGATTTCTAAACCAAAGACTTGAGAGAAGGCAATATCCAAATTCAGAACTTGTTCTTTGTTTATCTACCTAACTAAAAGCTGAAGAGTAGACTTAACAGATACTTGGTTACTGATAGGCTGTGAAATATTTTGCTAGTGCAACTTAAAAATGGAAGTGAAGCATCAACTGAAGCTTTCTGTGCTACTGTGGTTTAAAATGAACGCTGTGCTTTGTATAAACATAATTTTTGTGGTTTAACTTTAGACTGTTCTCTGCGGTCTTCCCCTATAATGGGAATGCGTCAGCAGCACAGCTTCGTTTCCTGTGTAGGCTGGAAACTGTTAACTGCAAAGCTTGGAGACAGTCTGAGTGAGCTCTTTGCCATATGTTAAACTAAACTTGATATGAAAAATCATACCAGTTTCCAGTTTCCCAGAGCATGAAGAAAAAAGGAGCTCATGCTTTAAAAATATAAAAAGCATCTGTCTATGCAGGAAGTTCTACACTGCTATTTTGCAAATGATTCCTACTTATATTTACAAGAGAAATCAGATCTGATGAGCTACATAGGAAGTAACACACCATTCTGTTTAAATGTGGAAATATATATTCATAATTCTCTATGGCTAGTTGGACTGTGAACTAACCGTCATTGTACAGAGATCTCAACACTGTTGCCCAGCATGGTACTAAATAAAGAATTTCTGTTTCCTCGTGAAAGGAGATGGAATATTTTGATAACATGCTGTTAACTTAAACATTTCTATCAGATGTAATTTTTGTGCTTAAAAGCTTCCACCACCATTTCCAACTCAGGAAGATTCATGAGCATTCACAAAATGTTTGGCACTGTCTCCACTTTAATTTTTTACTTCTCCTTGACTCTTTAAGCCCCAGAATAATTCTCTGCAGTCATTCATCCAGGTGCAAATGTGCTAGAGTTAATCTTCAGCAGCCCTCACAAGAATCTCCTTCTGTGACTGCCTTTTAGCCTACTTCCCTGTTATCAACTATAATTTTGTTGTCTGGGGTTTTGCTCTGAACCAGGCTCCTAGTCTAAGAGCCATCCTTTCCTTGCACTCTTCCATGACCGTCATAAGACTAAGAGCTGAAATCCATCACCAGAGCTCTGATCATTCATCATCATCTTCAGAGTTCCACATGATCCCTTTGTAACACCTGTGTTTTACTGCAGTTCTCCCTCAGGCTTCCCTGTGAACACAACTATAAACTCAATTGCATCCTAAATGCTAGTGTCTGCCCTTGATTTAATTGCTTATTGTCTTGCTTCACAGATACACTGAAGACTTTTTCCAACAGACTGTCTACCTGTTTTCATCTAGTAGCCTTCCCATGCCAATATTTCCAACTAAATTCCCTTTCAGTGTGAAACCATTTACTTTTTCTTTTTATTATATTTTCTCCCTCCCAATTTATCTTGCTACTTTTCATTCATTTGCATTTTCTTAGTGAATTAAGACTTCTCTGTGACAGCGATATAGCTCAGCAGCATAAGTGCTGCCTGCCAAGCACAAAGTCCTGAGTTCGATTCCTGGTACCAAAAAAAAAAAAAAAAAGGCTTCTCTTGCTCCCATTCATTTATGTTCTCCAAGGTAATACTAATATCCTATATTTATAAGCATTTAAGTACTTATATTTACCGACTTCCATCGTTTAGAAGTTTTCTCTTCTATGTTCCTTTCTTTACAAGCCAAATCTTTGAGATAGTATTTTTCCTCCTCCCTCCTAATAGCAAAAGAATTAAAATGGTTCTCCCAGAAGAAAGTTGCACCTGTTCTCTCTGACCTCACACACTAGTCCACAGAAGCTATAGGTCGTCCTTAATACAGGAAGCTAAACTACATCCCTGTGGCAACTCGTAACAAATTTAGTTGTGTGTTTTCTTCTGCTTGTTCCTGAGGATGTGTAGACATATCAAATTTCTCTCTCAGCCTGGACCTATACAAAGAAGAGTTTAACACTCAGTAAAGCAGGCAATTCTGTTGTGAAGGGGCCTGGGGAGGAGTGGGGAATACTCAATATAAATGTATATCCCCAGTGTGCAACTGTTCTTCTGTGTTTACATTTGTCTCTGTTGTTCTCTCTGAAGCTAAATCTCAAGTAGTTAGAGATTGATTGACTCACTCGCTGGTCACTGTTTCCTTTGCTCCCTTTTCACCAGATGCAAATGTGTGTCATGTTTTATTACTGCTGGTAAAATGTTTGTTATTTAAAAGAATAAAACTTTTAGCAATTCCTATAGTATATCTATGAAATATCTATTTAGTTTAAACAATTCTTTAATCTAGCTAAATTCTTTTATTAATGTCAGCATTATTGACTTTTCAAAGAGGATTTTTTAAAAAACATTAAAAATGATACAGAATTTCAAAGCAAGATGCTAGGAAATTAACAATGGTTGTTATATTGCATATTGTTATCTTCAAAGTAGTTGTTAAAGTTTGAATACCTATATCTAATTAAATAATTTTGTAAGTTTAAAAATTCTGTGAGCAAACCTATCCCTTATATACTTGGTAATATTTTATCCATTTATTTAATATGATAAATTCATTTAAGTGTTTCTTCTTAAATTACACAATGCCTTTATAACATCACATGGAGATAGTCTCATTATTATTCTAAGCAAATTATTATGGCCAAAAACATTATTATATCAAAATTTTTATCTTGATATTGATGATGGTCAATTCATCAAATCATCCCTCTTAACCAGGGAGAATTAAACCCTAACACTCATGAATCTATTGCATTTGATAAGTTCACTTCTCTAACTATGCGCCCTTCTTTTGAGAATTAAGAAAACAGATAGTCAAAATATTTCTCTAGGGTGAACTTTTCTCAAAGAACTGGTTGAGAAAGATTACATTAAGAAGAGTGTGTTTCAGCCTCTAATATGAACACCTTCTGTATTAACAGATAGAATAAGAAAATTGTACTCATTAATCCCTTCTCTTGAATTTATATTTTCTCATAGGAGATATAAGATATACATCTGAAAAAATAGGAAATAATCAAATACTATGTAATTTCAGATTGAATCACACAGTATCACTGAAATTTAAAAGAAAAAAAAATTGTGAACTTCATTAGCAATGAAAGTCTTCAAAGAGTGAATTTAAATTAAATATGAAAATATTAAATAGACAATGAAGTAACGGAATCGTGGAGACATGAAGAAAATATTCAAAGCAGGAGAGACCAAAACCAAATAAGCATCAAGAAGTAAATTAAGTGACAGAGCCAGTAAGATCTGTCTCATTTAGGCAGCAAAGAAAATTAAAAATAAATAAAGAGCAAATCAACTCACCCAAATATCAAATCTCTTAGCTATTAAAAAATGAGTTTCACAGAGTTAATATAAAGATCAAGTTATTAAGAAAATATATGTGAAGGTGCTAGGAAGAATAGTGATACCAAGGAATCCTAGGAAATAGGATTGGATTCTTATATGGTGATAGACTAGGAAGGATTTTGCCATTTGCTTCTTTCTCTTAGTTACTTTCTTGTTGTTGGGACAAATTGCCCAACACCTGAAATTTAAAGGAAGAGAGATTTATTTTGTATCACAGTTCAGAAGTTTCCATTCATGTCCACTGGCTCCAAGGCAGGAAATGTCATGGCAGGTGGTGGAAAAGCTGTTCGTGTCATGTCACCCAGGAAGCAGAGAGGCAATGGAGGAGTTGAGAAGGGAGATGCACCTCTCCAGGTCAGGCCCACAGGGACCCACCTCAGCCAAACAGGCCCATTCTAAGGGCAAGACCCATTCCTCAGAGAAGGTCAGCTATCAGCCCCCACAATCCAGTCATCTTACAAACACATGAGGCTTTTCAGGCCATTTTAGACCTAAGCCATGACAAGGATCCCCTATGCTGACCTACCTGATTATTCCTGAAAAAGTAAGTATCAAATCAAGGGCAAACATGCTCTTCTTTTAAGTATTTACTTATCCTTGATGAAATCATCAGGTTAATTGCTTTTATCAAATTCTATTTTAAGAACATTGAATATTCTTATATTTAAATCTGAGTATCCTCAATCTCAGCTTATCTTTTAATTTACTTAAAGATTACAAATTATCACTTTTTGAGATATTCTACCACAATCATTAATGACAAGATATTCTACCACAATCATTAATGACAAAACATATGTGTTTTTACAACAAAAGAAAATTAATGAGGTTTGCCTCTTTTGCATATCATTTAAATTCTGGGTTTCAGGGCCAGGGATGTAGCTCAGTAGCATAGCACCTGTCTGGCAAGTGCAAGGTCCTGAATTCAACTCCTGGTAACAAAATAATAGCAATAATAATAATAATAATAATAAATAAGTAAATTTTGGGTTTCAGATTGTGATGAATATTCCAAAGTAGGAATAATACTGCATTAAGATTGCAAAGTATATCACAGCTGCAGCATGTAGCACTTCTGGAATTTTTAAAAAAGAAGTTTTCTTGTTTTTGTGAAAGCTCAGTAATGGATGGAGGAGTCAAATGAGTCTTCCTGGAAGTCCATGATGTAATTAGGTGAAGAAACAGACAGGGCAACAATCGGCAGAATATTCCTCAGGTCTTCAGAAAACCCAGTGGGGGGCACACTTAAATGGAAACGTAATGCTGAAGAAGGATAAGAAATGACATTGCACAGTTAAAGTTGCCAGCAATAAATAACTCAGCCACTACACATACTTCATTATAATTCCTTAAAGCTTGTTCCATGGGTCTAAATGACATCTAAAAGGCACTCTTTAATAATTGTACTATGCATATAATTTGTCTGTATGTATACGATATATCTATATAGGCTGAAATCGAAGTCTAGATGTGCTATTTTAATAATTTTCAATTGTGGTAAAATGTATGTAACATGAAATTTACTATCTTAATCATTTTTGAATGTACACTGTAGTGGTGGTAACTTAGTGGTGGCAAAGACCTGTAGAACTTTTCAAGACTCTTCAACTCTATTCTTACCAAGTATCTCTCCATTCCCCTCTCCGCATTCCTGCCAGCCACGATTCCACTTTCTAGTTCTATGAATTTTATTCTAGGTACCTTGTAAAAGCAGAAACATACAACATTTGACTTTCTGTGACTGATCTGTTGTAACATGTGTCAGAAATTTCTTTTTATGAGGCTGAATAACAGCTCCATTGTATTGTATATACCATCTCTGTGCCCTGTATCCATGGCCATTGTAAATAATGTTGCTGTGAACACGAATGTACAAATATCTCAATTCTGATTAAAATTATTTGGGGCATATACTCAGAAGTGGAACCACTGGATCGTTCTGTAAATGTGTCTTCAATTTTTTGAGAAATAAACGTACTGTTTTCATAGCAAGTGCATCATTTACATTTCAAGAATGGCACATAAAAATTTGAATATTTTTACAATGTTACCCATAGTTAATTCTGATTTTTTGACAAAAGCTATCTTAATAGCTGTGAAGTGATTTTAACATTGCCAATCATTGTGATTTTACACTATTGGCAGGCAAAGTTAGTATCTATTAATGGATGCCCAAAGAAGACATGAGTGAGCCGATAAAGGTAAAGAGAGCAATAGCTAGAATACCAGTATTTGTGATGGTTCTCTAAGCCCAGATAATGTCAGTATACAGTGAGATGGATTAATGAAGAGGACCAAATTATATCTGTGCAGAGTGAGGTAGATTATAGAAGACTAACACTAAATTTAGATCTCTCAAATGTCAAATAATGGACAGTAACCATATCTGATTTTTGACCTAGAAAAATAAATGATTATTATTATTTGTGGTCAGTAGACCAACTGCCCTTTACTTTGAGCTTTTAAAACACTATTTATGTCTTCCAAGACTGATTATATACATCCTTGATAAGTTCTTTTGGTCAGCTTTTGCCGTGTCCAGGGCAGCTCTCGAAGATGGGGAGGGTGATGGTGGGAGGACAGAGAAATAAAAGTAAGAGTCAGGTGGAGCCATCTCTCCAGATGGGAGGAGAGGAATTGCCCAAGGACTGCAACGTATTTATCTATATACTCCAAAGGTTGACGTCACTTGACACCCCTCTGCCTAGCAACCTGTTGGCTTGAACTGCCTCGGGCACTTGGTGTTCTCTGGACTGGAGCAGTTTGTTCATGTGGTTTGCCTCGGGTGCTCTTTGTTCTCAGGAAGGCTTTGCTCTAACTCTGCAGGTGTGTTTGATCTCCAGCTTCAGCCACTCTCCACAAGCTTTTTGTCACTATAGTGAAATACCCGCCACAGCTCACTTAAAATAATGTTTATTTAGCTCATGATTTGGCAAGATCGAACACCTCATAGTGAGGAGCAACAGAGGGAACATTTGTGACAGCAAGCAAATTACATCTTAAGTCAAAAAGCAGAGACTAGGCAGAGTCAGGCATGCTCCTTTTCTAACAACCGTCTCCTGAGAACGCAAGTGCAGAACCACCTTCGGAAAGCACAACTACACATGTGTAAATAGTGCATTGTTTCTCTTGTGTGAAACACTGAAAGTGTAACTAAGAATGAAAATGTATAATAGACATTGTCAAATAGAAGAAATTGTTCAAAAGGAAAGAGGAACTAGGGAGGGAGGAGGAAAAATGGAAGGAAGGAAAAGAAAAAATGAGAAAAAAAGATAAAATGAAAACAAAGCTTTGTAAATAAGGAAGAGAAAAGGGGTTGAAGGGAGGAGAGGGGAAAGGGAAAAAGAGGAGTCAAGATACATCATGTACAGTACAAATCCCTTGTGATAAAAGTGATCACTATGCATATCTAAATTGTACCAATAAACATTATTTTTTTAAGAAGTACCCCCTCTTTGATCCCCAGCACAAAAACAAAAAAGCCAGGCTCAGTGATCTAAAGACTTCCCACTTGGCTCCACCTTAAGTTATTCTACTTTGCAATAGTGCCATCCTGGGAATTATGACTTTAACATATGAAACCTTGTGGGGGACATGACTAAACCATACTGTTGCCATTGCAAAGATACAATCCATAAAAAGGCAGTCTATCTCTGCTTGCAAGACTTACAGGAGTGAGCACCTGCCTGGCAAGCTCAAGATCCTGAGTTCGATTCCCAGTACCAAAAAAAAACAAGACTTACAGGAGTGTCAGAGACCCACTTATCATGCCTCGTAAAATACCCAACTATATTTTGAACACTACATTCAAAAAAATTTATTCCAGTAAATCAAGTAGGGATGAGTTTATAAATTGGGGCTTTTTCATTTATTTTTCATTTCATTACATTAAGTTTTATTCCACATCTTTATTTTTAATGTACTGATTGCAAATGTAATTTCAGTCACTTGACTGATGGTAAGAACTTGGTATGGGTGAGTGAGGGAAAGTGGAGGCCCACTCCCAGTCTGACCTGTAGCAAAAGCTAGAAAATTTTCTTGGTGCCTAGAAAATGAAGTGATATCCTCAGGTCTTGAATCTGTTATTGTGGTCAGTGTGTTTATATCTAGTATGAATGGGCAAGAATACTAGAAAATACATACACACAAAAACAACTTTCTTATGTTCCCTGGCTTACTCCTGTAAATCAATCTGTAGTGCTAGTTCTTTCCCTCTCCTTCAAGTAAGCTTCATAACTCTCTCGGCTTGTACTCAGATATTAAAGGCATCTAGTCACTTTTGTTATAAAATAAGTTTCAAGTTAGTATGTATATATCTATTCTTCTGTCATAATCAAAGTACTATACTCCATTCAAGGTTAAAAGTTCACCAACCCTGCTTTCATTCTATAGCTCTAGTAGACTGCAAGAAAGAAGACCTCGGTGGGAAATGAAGAATGGCAAGCTTTTCCTCTGTTTCCTTCCTTTGCTTCTGGTTAACAGTGTAACCTGTCCAGGGTCAAAGTAGGGAACAGAAAGGAGGAGAAGTAGAGGCTAAAAAACAAGTTTTAATTTATTCTCCCATGAGTTGCTTCCTAGTTTTAGGACTTAGGAGATTGTGTGGACTTGCCAGGAATCTCACATACCTTGCATTTTCTGGAGATCTTTTGTTTGACAGTTCCTTAACTAATGCACCAATCTCTTTATGTGGTATCTGTTCTCCATTACTAGTCTTGGGATCAAGAGATATCACTGCCTCCCTCCATGAGAGTCAGGAGGGTGCTTCCAGTGTACTGAAGACTCTCAAGAAATTTTCAAATTTCCAGACTTCTTTACTTCAGTATTACATGTGTTCATATCATTTTCTTAGAAATCTACATCCAAGAAGTTATCCTTGGATATTCTTATAAATTACTGAAGTATAAACCAAGTTATTCATAATAGTATAAAGTCATAACACAGATGCATAGAATAAGCTAGATGGCAATCTACTTTAACAAAATTAAAGAACACATATAATAAATATAACTGTTCTATATGTAGAGACTGAAAACAATTTCCAAAATTTATTAGAATAAAAACGTATAACTTAATGTTTATACTTTCCTTATATTTATATTTACACAATAAAAAGGGGGGAAATACATGTACATAGATGCTTTTTATGTAAATTGAATATTCTTGAAGGAATATGCACATAAGTAGATACATACATACACAAAGGATATTGGAAGCTTCTTCATAAGTCAACTGGATGACTGAAGTAAAGTAGTAAAAAGATTTTCTTTATTGTGTACATTCTTATGTCTGTAGAATTTTATATTATGTAGTACTACCTTTCACAAATAAGTTTGAAAAGTAATGAGGTCTAATATCAGATTGGTATCTACAGGACAGAAGAGGTAATTTATCAAAAGATTATAAGGGAAAACAATTATAAAGGAAGAATGCAAACTTACAAGAATGGAAATTTGTGGAAAGTCTAGTACTGAATAATATTGTGTCATGTTATAACATGAAATGGAAGACCATAGATTTGTGTGTTTCAAGAGAAATAATTTAGGGCAGCATAGTGGTGTTCACCTATAACCCCATCACCTGGGGAGGATAAAGCAGGAGGGTCACAAGATCAAGCCCAATCTGGGCAACTTAGTGCAACTCTGTCTCAAAAATAATTAATGAATGAATGTAGCTCACTGTGAAGGCCCTGGCTTCAATACCTAGTACAGAGGGAGGGGGGATGAATTTAAGGCATCATGTGTTTAGGGAACCGAATTCTCATCTAGTTTTACAGATGAGGCATTTAAAGGCCTCAAGGTTTAGACCTCAGCCAAAGACATACAAGAGATTTTATAGTAAGAATAATTTTTTCATGCAGGTTTTTATGGAACAGATATTTTTTATTTTTTTTTTAGCTTTTTTTTTTTTTTTTTTTTTTTTTTTTTTT
>NW_004955428.1:21722414-21732150 GCF_000276665.1 Chinchilla lanigera | reverse complement strand
TTTTGGTTTTTCTCTGGTACCGGGAACCGAACTCACGACCTTGCACTTGCCAGGCAGGCGCTTTGCCGCTGAGCTAAATCCCCAGCCCCGGAACAGATATTTTTTAAAGTGTAGAAAATTGTCTTCACAGCTAGAAAGCACAGGAGGCTCCTGCCCTCCTCCTGCTCTTCCTTCCCCAGTTTTCCACCTATGCTCCCTAATAAGGTGAATTTCCTTATTCAGCTTAGGCAGTATCCCCTAATCACTGGTACTTAATGACACCATTTATAAAAAAATCCTTCTAGTTACTTAAAAATTCCAGTCTGTCTGAGGCTTACCCAAGTATAAAAATAAAGGTAATAATATCTAAGCAAAGATTTTCCTGACATTTTTCTCTAAGTTACATGAAATTTTTATTTAGTCAAGACTGGGTCTACCATTCAGATTCCTTACCTTCACTGAGCCTCTTGTACTTCTTTTCTAGGTTGTTGCAACTATGTGGGTTGATAGTTTTATAAAGGAAGCAGTCACAAATGTGAATTCTTTACAAAGATCCTCTCAGTAAATTTTTTTAAGTCAGGTTATGGGAGTGTGTAATGCCCACTTTTTTAAAGGAGTATTTCTATCAATGAATTATTAACTTTAATTTTATGAATTTTACTATATTAAACAATATGTACTTAACAGTAAAATAAAATATCAGCAAAATAAATTTTTAATATGTAATGAGTGTGTAGAATAAACATCAACATTCTTAATATTAACCATCTACCTGCTTACAAGGTCTAAAATATAACAGCAGAAATAAATTCCTATTTGAACTACAATGAAAATACAAACAAAACTTCACCACAGAAATAATCTTTTCTTCAATTATGACACCTAAGGCAGTGTTCACACATGACAACAGCATGTTCCATACACAAGTCTCGCTCACAGTGACAACACGTGTGCATAGCTTTCCTTTCCTGTTTCACAGGCCATACTTGTCCCCCTCTTGTCTTCCTCTTTTGTCAAGAGCTTCATGTTATATTATACAATGTCCACTTCTCAGGAAAATGAAGTATTAGTTAAATAAAATATCAAATATGTAATGAGTGGTTGAGATAAACATCAGCATTTTCTACATCAACAGTTTACTTCCTAAATCTAAAAAAAAAAACCAGCTGAAATAAATTCCTAAGTAAACTACAGTGAGAATGAATATAAATAAAACAACCACAGAAATAAACTTTTCTTCAGTTATCACACCTAAGGCAGTTTTTACACATGAGAACAGCATGCTCCAATGTATCAGTCAGGGTTTACTAGAGAAACATATATAATACAAGATATACAAGTGAGTTTGGCTTACAATGGTCAGCCACAGAGTTGGATGAGGAAGCGTGCAGAGGGTGTCTGCACGCTGGAGATTGAAGAGTCCAGTCCAAGGCAGTGTCCGTGCAAGTCCTTATCAGGAGGTCGACGGGTCTGCAATGGAATGCCAAATAATCTATGACTAAGGCCGAAGAGTCTACACCAGAAGGCTAGAGTCCCAGGTGGATGCCAAACAGCCTGCACTAGAAGCCAGGAGATTACCAAGCTGAAGATTAAGACTGGAGCTCCTCCAAAGAACCAGCAATTAGTCCATCCACAGATTTCCTTTTTATTGTATGCAGCCTCCCCACCCTGGGGGGCTTCCTTTACATCCACACCATCTCCGTGCCCTCCTCTTGCACAGGCTCAGGATAAATACAAAGTACGGACCCTGGCTCCCTGCTAAGTTACACAGTTAGCCTTCTGAACTTCTCAAGTAGACATAAGGAACAACATCCTAGAGCAGTAAGGATGTAGAACTGCTGAGTTTCTTAGTTAAGCTGCTAGACTCCTCAAGTTGACACAGCGTGTCACTCATAACATCCATATACAAGTATCACCTAACAGCACATGTATTTTGTTTTCCAGTCTTCTTTGGTAGGACATACTCGATGTCTTGCTGCTCTTCCTGTTTTCTTAGAAGGTCCTTGTGATGTTGCACCTGTCTGTTCACCAGTCTGCTCCAGAATTCTTTTGTGGAGTTCTTTTGACAGATGCATATTGTTCTTCCTGTATAATAATTGATCAATTCCAGTCCAAATCCTCTAAGAAAAATTTCTATGATATTTTGGCATGGTTTTTTTTTCTCTCTTTTTGAGACAGGCTTTCACTATGCAGTTCAGATGGGACTTGAACTCACTTTGTAACCCAGGTTGGCCTCGAACCCCCAGCACTCCTCTGGCTTCAGCCTTCCAAGTGCTAGCAGTACAGGTGTGCACCACCACACTTGGCCTGGCTTGTGATCTTCTTTATAAACTAGGAAAATATTTATGCCTGACATGTTGAGAATCAAGTAAAATACAACCATTGGCCAATGTTTTGTGTCTTGAATGACATCGAGCTGCTGCATAACTCTAACATCCATCTGCCTTTTATTTTATTACAAAATGTTACCATTTCTGGCTTCATTTGTGTTGAGGATTCACTGTCAGTCTTCTTTGGTTGGTTGGTTGGTGGTTTTTTGACACAAGGTCTTGCTAAGTATTCCAGGCTAGCCTTGAACTCACTGTGTAACACAGGCTGACCTTGAACTCACAGGATCATCCTGCCTCAGCCTCCCAAGTGCCAGGATCACAAGTGTGCACCACCACACCTGGCCTAACCGTCAACTTTATTATCATGGTGTAACATTGACAGTATCAACACTACATTATTTTTCTTACCATATAGGAAGCCATTGTTATGTCTTTCACAAACTGAAAGATTATACTATACATTTCTCTTATTATGAACTTGCAACATTTTTTAGAACTCTCCATTTTGTTCTTGAATAGTTCCTGTGCTGGTAAGCCAGTGTTTTTGGTTTTTTGCAAGTGTAACATCAGTGGGTAAGTAGTGAACCAACTGTCAAATGCGACACTGGGTTACTTTTTGAAAAAGGTGCCACAAATTTGTTCAGAACATCATACGGTTTATTACTGCATGAATGCAGACCTGGTGGCTGAGTTCCAGGATAAATTTCTAAATTCAAGGTGTAAAATGTCTTCAGATCTACCAGGGCAGGGCTGGGGATTTAGCTCAGCGGCAAAAGCGCCTGCCTGGCAAGCGCAAGGTCGTGAGTTCAGTTCCCGGTACCGGAGAAAAACCAAAAAAAAAAAAAACAGATCTACCAGGGCATATATTTTTATAACATTTGGAAGGCTTACTTGGCATATTGTGAAAACCTTCAACAACCATGAAATGATGCAAGTTGTTTGTCTGTTGTCCTATATTCAGATGGTGTATAAATTGCTTGACAGTTTGAAACAAAACTTTCAAACAATGAGAAAATAATAGGCAAATTGTAGGATTTTTCTTTTTCTTTCTTAGCAAATCTATTTTGTTGTTGTTAAGATGTAGGCAATTTTGAAAGAAATTTAATGTCTTGAGCGTCACTATTTTTCTAAAGATCTCAATGTCACATCTCTATAAATCCTTTAGATTCTGACAATTAGAATGATGAAGTCCTGCTATGAGGTTTTTAGTTCAGATAGTGAGATGTAATGATAAATATATGTTTGAGTATTTCTACTGATGCATGTAGAATGTTTTACTTAGTGTTTATTGGTGTATTTCAAAACATCTTATAGTATATTGTCTGTTACAGTTTCCAACATTGAATCATAGTGCTGACCTTCTGCCTAATAGGTTTCACCCCTGGCAAAAATCTAGTAACATTTTCTGACCTCGTTTTAATAGTGATTCATTCAGGTTTACACAACCACTTTGAACCATTTTGACTAGTCAAATATTTAATTACAATACTGCTTTCTTCTTTATTTAAATCAAGGTCTTCATTTTCTACTCCTCTATCTGTCATAGCTTGCTAACTTCTTTAGCTTACATGATCCAAGTCATCACTGGTAGCTGAATAAACTGATGACTCACTTTCAAACTCCTCCCAGAGTTGTAAAAGCAGACTGTCATGTGACATTGTACTGAATTGTGGTAATTCTAAAAGAAAAAGTGTAATAAAAAATTATAAATACACAAGAATGTAACACAGTGCATAACGTGGGTAAAACTCACTCATTTATACTGACACACATGCACACACCTTGCTGGTTCACCATACCAAGTGCGTGAACACAAAGATTGTTTCCCATATTCCCTCAGTGCAGCTACTGAGGCACACAGCTGGCTACCATTATGCCAAAGTACATATCTTCATTAGAAAATTATGGTCCAGGTGTACTTTACACCCATAATGCCCCTTTTTAAGCTGGTTTACCTAGTCATAGGATAATTTACTTTTAGAAAGTATAACTCTTCATTACATATTGCTGATAGATTGGTCTATCTATAAATAAATTACCTTAAAGGACTAAAATTTAAAGTAAGATAACAAGTGATAAAACAAATATGGAACTCAGCCCTACAAAGTATTTTTTAAATATATATGTGATCTAGTTACAGTCCTTCTTGCTCTTATTACCTTTTAACTCACAGTTAGGAACCTCTATGATAACATTTTCCTTCTACAGCTGAAACATCCCTCCAGCTGTCAGAAGCTTTGCCAATAGGTGCCCTCTAGCTGTGCCAACTCATACGCAGAGTTGAAACTGTTTATATTTCTGATCTTTCTGTATCTCTGTAGAAATGCCTTTCTAGGTGTATTTCCTTCAATTAGTACCGTAGCTAACTCTTGCATTTGAGTCAGTCTTACTATCCATGTAAAGCCCTGGAAAAACTACTTCACTTATGTTTGTGACAAACTTTACTTCTTAAAACATCTGATTTGAATTGAAAGTTATTTATGGCTTACATATCACACCATGGTATTTTCTCTATCATAAAGGTAGAGCGACCTGAGTGACTTTGTTAATAGCTAGCTTTGTTAATAGCTAGCTTTATTCTTCATATTGCTCTTTCTTGTCCTTTGGGCATTTACTTTCTAATTAAAGAGCCGAGTTTCTGTACTAATTTAGTACTACCAAAATCCTTCAACATTTCATAAAATACTTGATTACCAGGCCTGTCTTTAAATAAATAAATAAATAAATAAATAAAGTTCTGAGTACTTAGAAACTTAGCAAGCATTCACTAGGTTTTAAAAGCCTAGCTTCTTTTTTTAATTCACAAAATAAATATACCTATTTGTTATATTGATTTTGCCCCCACCAAGGTGAATTTAGCCACATAAACAAATACAAATCAATTGAGACCTACTGGTAATAAAGCTGATTTTTGTGATTACCTAAATTCAATTTATTCATGAATAGCCAGAATCATATTTCATAAGGAACCATCTTCTTGAAGGAATTTTTTTAATTCTCTGACGTCTTGGAGGTCAAATTAAACACTATCAGGAACATTTAATTAAATTTCCTGTCTGTATCTTCATAATACTGTGTAGGCATCGCTTGAAAACTAAGAAGCAAAAGGTTTTCTTTTAGAAAATAAACTTGCTTGTAGCAAAATTGAATATAACCTTTCTGGTATGTTTCTGTTTTAAAAGGATTTCTCTTAATCACTTTTAAATCTATCATATGCTGTTACTGTATTCATTATTCTGTCACTTTGTGAGTCTAATGGAACAAGAACAGCTGTTGTCTGGTCTGTAAATAACTGCTACAGGGTTATTCAGAGTAATGTGGAGACAGTATCAGAATAGCACAAGCCACGGACACAATGCAAAATTAATTGAAAATTGGAGACCTGCAAGTTGGAGACACTTTCATGGCATGTAAACATTTGTTCAGAAGCTAAAGTAATAGCAATGCATTAAACCAATAGAATTACTTCTTCTGGCACCTAACAGAAATGTTAATTTATCATCAACCATTAGCTTTTAATAAAAAGGTTGAATTTGCAGTTCTGAATATACAGCCAGAAAAATTGAGAGACATAAATGTTATAAAAAAAAAAAAAGACAAACCACTTCAAGCTAAATTGCTTTAAATTACATCGACCTCATCCCTGTATCTTTGAAACCTGTCCCTAATTGACAGCAATTGATTTACCCTTCCAACTTTATTTTAAAGCCTATCAGATCTCAAATTCAAAATGGTAAGAGCTCTTTGCCAAGTTATTCTGCAATCAGGCTTTCCTTTGAGATTCTTAAGTGATGACTACGGCACAAACTAGATTAAAGAAAAATAACCCAATGAATCTATATTTCAGAAATTAAAGTGACATATTTTTGCTCCCATTGGAGCAGGTGATAAAATTAATAAAAGTACTTTTCCAAACAAAGCAGTTACAATAGCACAAAATATGAGAGATATTACACACCAGCGTGAGCTATGAGCAGGACCACCATGCCAAAATGTCAAATTTCTCATCCACATGTGGTATGAAAAAGATCAAGTTAAGATCTTTCTTAAGAAATTAAGAAGAATTTATGAGGAAGATATTTGGAAAGAACTGGGGTGCAGTGAGCATAGTCCCCAAGGGTCTCTTTCCTCTGCCCAAGGAAAGCAGAGGCACAAGGGTCTTTCACTTCCACCTCAGCTCCAGCTTGACGGGTGTTCTTCTTAAGAGGGGGGTTGGTGTCTGCCTCCTAACTGACAACACAGAAGCATGAGAGATGGGGATTGGCTAAAGTGGGCTATGTCTGAAGAGGGAGCGACTGCATTGGGAATCGTGTGCCCTCTTCCTCAGAGGCGCCTAAATCCCAGGCCCAGGTGAAATACTATGGAATATTAGTCTGGAGTCCTCTTAAAAGGGATCCTGCTCCAGAAGGATCCTGAGAAAGATCTGGGGGATATGCTGGCCTAGTGAAGGTAGTTGCTTCAGTGGCGCCCTATCATTATCTCTGTAAAGCTCTCAGACAGTTTTAAATATACACAGTCTTATCACAATATCAGTCAGGTGATAATTTCCTGCATCCCTTTCCTTCTTTTACTTTCATTTCCAAAATAGTAAGAAACCTCAGTATGCAGGAGGAAAAGTAAAATCACTGAAGAAAAACAAAATTTCTTTCCACCCTTTCTTACAGATTTTCTCTTGCCCCACGTCCTAGCTGGGTGAAAAGAAAAGGTCTAATATTACAAGTTTGGAGTGCTGATTATTTTCTGGACCAGGAGATTTAAACTTTCTAAATCAAGACGGTTAGCAACTTAAAGTTACATAAGAACATTCTGTCACCTAAGAGAAGAGGGAAGCCATTCTGTGTGCCCTCACTTTCATCCAGCAATAAGGGGGAAACTACCACACAAACAAATATTAAAAGAAAGTGCTAAAATTCAGTAAGGTTGTTCTAGTGACTGTATCCCATGTATCTAGTAATGGAATCCCACGAGTTCCAATTGCTTAACCCTTGAGTTACTCAAGGAATTTTAATTAAAGCATCTTATATTAATATTTTATACCATGAATACCATGAATACATGAATACCAAATAGAAAATTTTAAATAACGTTTCTAAACATCTTGTTACATGGCTTCTTATTAAGATTACTGAATGTAAATTCATATTTCAAGGGGCTGGGGATTTAGCTCAGCGGCAAAAGCGCCTGCCTGGCAAGTGCAAGGTCGTGAGTTTGGTTCCCGGTACCGGAGAAAACCCAAAAAAAAAAAAAAAGGACACATATTTCAAACGTTATTTTTGGAAATTTGGGAATCTATTCTTTTCAAATCTCCTCATAACATCATTGTTTTTGTCTCATTATGTGTCTGACAAGAGCTTATGCTAGAAGTAGTACAAGTGCTGACTCTGCCACTTTCTGGTCCTGCATTTATTAGTATTTCTTTCTTTATTAGTATTTGCTATGAATCATGGTTTCTTAAGCATTTTGTTAAGACACTTGGACATTTTATGATGGTAAGCTTGGTAAAGCTAGAAAATATAAATCATAAATCTGTGTAACTAGAGTTTCACAAAATGCCACACAGCATAAGACCCTACAAGGAAAGTATATTATATGCCTACGGAGAGAATCACCTTAGAGGTCTCCGCACTGTGGAACTCCTTCTCTTCCTTCTGGATTGCTCACATACCAGACAAGAGATTACTGGTATACTAAAGAAGTTAATGGTTCAAAGCCCGTTACCTTCATGGGTCTCTGCCACAATTTACTTGAAACTACTTTTTATTTCCCCTCCACCTTCCCCTCTAGTGAGTATCCCTCGTGTCCATTGGTGTTGGAGTGTAAGTAGGAATCTTTTGGGATCAAAGTGGAACATAAATGAAGGATATACTTATTTTGGGTTAACAGTGATTTCTAGGAATCCAGTTTTCCTCAGTTCAAATAGTGCACTGGGAACACATACATAGTATGCTTCAAGGTTCTGTGTTCAATCCCCAGCACCACAAAATATAGAGTAAAATAAAATAAAAGCAAATAAGTACACTAAAGTGCCAACAGTAGAAACTTAAGCAAATTGTGATGATAAGTAAGAGATTTACTATTTAGCTGGTCAAATATATACACACATTTTTAAAACATTTTAAATAATGATGTAAAATGCTAATGATATATTGCTAAGAAACAAATACTAACTAGTATAAATACTAGTACTATGTATTTGTATATACTATGTACAAATACTATGTATATGCACATACAATATTTTAAAATATTTTATATAAAAAATCCTAAATATATATTTTATGCATCATATATAAAATTTTATAAGTGTAAAACAATTTGTGGCAATTTTTAGTATGTTTTTTGCTTTTTATAATTTTTTTCTGTGCTTTATCATGGCTATGTAACTTTTTTAAACTGGTGTATATTAGTACCATAGATTAATGAGATTAGTTTTGGTGTATTGGCACCTGATGTTGCCTCCATTTCCTCTACCCTTCCCTCTCAAAATTTACCTTCCAACTTTCCACCATCTCCCCTTGATTGATTGATTGATTGATTGATTGATTGATCGAGCATATAAGAGAACACAAATGATAGTGAACTTTTTGAAGTCGACTTATTTTGCCGAACATAATGGTCTTTAGTTACATCCATTTTTCTGGCAGATGACATGATTGTGTTGACTTTGAAAAGCAGAAAGACTACATGTTATGAGGTAGACTTCAGTTCTATTCAATAAATACTTAGCAGTAGCCTATTATGAAGTTAAATTAATAAACACTTCCATAGGGAACATACATGACTCTAGGTACTATGAAGATGATAGCATGGCTACCACTCTTGGTGAGCTCATAGTTTATCAGGAAGAATACATAATGTCAAGACATCTTTCAAGAGAGCATTAAGTACAGAGGACATGGTTACATCAAACTGAGAAAGTCAAGTATGGGTGAAAGTACAACACAGTATTCCAGGTGTAATAAATAACATCTGCAAATGAGTGCATACACTCACTAGAATGGAAAGAAAAGAAGATAAGTGGAAACACAGGAAAGTGAGAAGAAGGTAGGATGAACTGCCAGATCATGATGGATTACTGAAGCACTGAATAGACTTGAGAGCTGCCCTGTTCAGTCTGTTGGCCACAAATCACATGGGGCTAGTCCAACTAGAGATGCACTATATTTATAAAATACAAAAGCAAAACAAGCATCTCCTTAATAATTTCAGTGTCGATCATATGCTGAAATGATATTTTATATGTTGGATTAAACAAAATAGATCATTAAGATTAATTTTACTCATTTATTTTTGTTTTTGCAATGTGGCTTGTACAAATTCTAAATTTTTTTTTATTTTAAAAATAAAAGGAGGAAAACATTAACAGACAGACAACATTTTACAAAATAGCAAAAGAACACTACAGACAATACGGAGTTACAAATAAA
>NW_004955428.1:21719398-21720249 GCF_000276665.1 Chinchilla lanigera | reverse complement strand
CTTTCAGTTTTTGTCCATTTAGAATTATGTTGGCTGTTGGATTGTCATAGATGGCTTTGATCAGGTTAAGGTAAAGACCATCTATTCCTATTTTCTGTAGAGTTTTTATCAGGAATGCAGGTTGAACTTTTTGAAAGCTTTTTCTGCATCTGTTGAGATGATCATATGGTTTTGGTCTTTGGCTGTATTGATAGGGTTTATAATGTTTATTGACTGTGAATACTGAACCAAGCCTGCATTCCTGGAAAGAATCCCACTTGGTCGTGCTGTATGATTTTCTTAATGATTTGCTGTGTTCTATTTGCTAGTATTTTATTGAGTATCTTTGCATCTGTATTCATTAGGGAGATTAGTCTGTAATTCTCTTTCTTGGTTGGGTCTTTCTCTGGTTTTGGTATCAGTATGATACTTGCCTCCAGAAATGAGTTAAGGAGAATTTCTTCCTTTTCAATTTCATTGAGGAGTTTGAGGAGTGTTGGTATTAAATCATCTCTGAATTTCTTTTTTCCTTTTTTTTTTTTTCTGCTACCAGGCATCAAACTCATGACCTTGCTCTTGCCAGGCAGTTGCTGTGCCACTGAGCTAAATCCCCAACCCCTTCTCTGAATTTCTTGTAAAATTCTGCTGTGAATCCATCAGGGCCTGGGTTTTTCCTTGTCAGTAGGTTTTTAATCTCATTAATTAATGTTTTCAATCTCATTAATTGATATTGGGTTGTTCAGGAATTTGATATTTTCTTGACTCAACCTTGGTAATTCGTACATATCTAGGAATCTGTCCATTTCTTCTGAATTTTCTGTCTTATGGGAGTAAAAATTTTCAAAGTAGGTATTAATGATCTTCTGAATTTC
>NW_004955428.1:21711384-21716286 GCF_000276665.1 Chinchilla lanigera | reverse complement strand
GCATGCCACAAATTCTAAATGTTATACATAACTTGCATTATGTGTCTGATAGATAGCACTGTTCTATAGGGTAGATTACAGGAGCAAGATACTAGAAGGAGAAAGACAAGTTAGAAGGCTTTTAAAGAATGCAGGTAAGTAGCAATGAGGAAGTAAGGCAGAAAAGCACAAATAAGGATAAAGAGAAGAGGAATTGAGAAAGACACTCTTAACAAAACCAGATAGGCTGAAGAATAAGAAAGGTGTTGGTAAGTATCTGGAATACTCTCAATGTTTTGGCTTCATGACCATATGAACAGTAGTAATCTTAGCCAAAATAAGGAATACAAAAGGAAGACCAGATCTTAACATAAAGATTCATTCACTTACATATTTATTTACTTAGAAGCTACTTTATGCTAGTGTCTTGGTTACTTTTCTTTCATTGCTGAGACAAAATACCCAATGCCCAAAATGAAGGAAGGAAAGGTTTATTTAGCTTACAGTTTGTGGAGGTTTCAGTCCATACTTGGCTGGCTCCAAGGCAGAAGGTAGCAAAGCAACAAGAGCAAAGAGGGGAATGGCAGCCAAACAGTAAAGCAGCCAGAGCAAAAAGGAGGAATGGCAGCAAGCAGCTTCTTTCCCTCCCTTACATTGTAAACAGGCTACCCCAACCAAAGGGCCGTGTAGCTCTCACATAATCTCCATGCCCTCCTCTTCCACAGGCTCAGGATGTATACAAAGTAAGCACCCTGGCTTCCTGCTGAGTCACTTAGCCAAATCTCTAGACTCACCAAGTTGACACAATGTATCAACCATAACAGCTAGTTATTTCCTAGTTGGTTGGGTAGTAAGGACCTAGCAGTGATAAAACAAATGAGATCTCTACTTTCCAAGACCTTATTTAAGTCTCTTAGGAACACATACTGAGTTCCATTTAGCCATTTTCAAGGTGAAGTGATGGTAAAGCACTCAGGTAGAAATGTCAGCTAGACACTTTGATGTTCACATATAAAACTTAGCCGAAAGGATAGATTTGTGAAGCAAGAAGGTGATTGCAACTAAAGAAGCATATAAAGAACAAAACTCTGAAAAATGTCAGATATTTAAAGATAATGTGGAGAAAGAGGAATCAATGAAGGAAACAGAAGAAGAAGTAGGAAGAAACAGTTTTTTAAAAGTCAAGGAAAGGGAAAACTTTAAGTGTGGTCAACATCATCAAATTGATGGTGAAGTGTCCATGGGATTATATAGCTAGAAGCTATTGTTCTTCTTTGGGAAGGCATTTTTCAGTGGAGTGGTGGAGACAAAAGCTAGATTACAAAAGTCTGAATGAAGTGAAGAGTAAAGACAGTCCCTGTGTTGCTTCTTTGAAGAACCTGGCTGAGAAGGACAGTGGACAGATGGACTTGGCTGAGATGGACAGTGGCTAGGAAAGATAAAGCTCAAGAGCAAACCTAAGATGGAAGATTCAAACATGTTTTTAGGAAACATCAGTAGGATGATTGAAACCAGAGGAAAGCAGAGAAATAAGTGATGAAGATCTCCTGGGAATTAAAAGCAAATTAGATGAAAAGCACTGGGAAATACACATTCTTAAATGAAGTGGAGCACCTCTGCCAGACATCACAGGTGTGAGGAGGGATTTTTAAAACCAAATGTGTGTGAAGAATGGTGGGGACTTGAAAGAAACTCTGCCTGATGACTTTACTCCTGATTAATTTCAGGATGACTAGCACAGAAGAGCAGAAATTGAGCCAAAGGCCTCAAGAGAGGAATGAGAGTTAGAAATAGCCACTAAAGGAAACCAAGAGTGAAATGACCAAAAACATGAATATAAAGAATTATCTATTAGTAGTGAGGGTTCAGTTGAGATTGGGGACCATATATTTGTATGTCATGAATAGCTCCCACTGTGTATATGGTTTTTTCTCAAGCTATGTTGAACAAATAAAATAACTGAATGAAAAAAATTGATATGAATTTATAGAGCACTAAAAGCAGAAAAGATAAAGTAAGAATCTGAGGGTGAGGGCAGAACAAAAATTCAAATCATGACCAGAAAATCTTGCTTGGTAGATGATGTGATCAGACAACAGACAGAAGGAAGGTAGAGAGGGTTGAGAGCCTGGAGGTCTGTGCTGATAGGACTATTGAGCTGCTGGAAGCAATAGGTGAGAAACAATGTGTCTCCAAAATAACAATAACATAAATAATAAATAACTATTATCTACTACGCAATTACCTGCGGCAGGAAGTGCTTTAAATGTTCTAACACATAATTGTCATGACAGCTCTTATGGGATAGTTTTTATGGTTACACCCTTTTTCCTCTAGGTGAGTAAATTAAACAACTGAGTGTTGAAATAAGTTTCAAAAGTCAGAGTCAATAGGTGACAGAGCCTGCTTTCTTAACAACTGGGCAGCCAAAATCAGAAGATAAAGATATCATACATTTACAGAAGAATAAGGGCTTGCAGGAGACAGAGGGAAGTGGGCTACAAGGAAATAAGTGGAGATTAAGGTACCAAAGTTCAGGGAGCAAGGTACAGAGTAAATGGGAATCATGTTAGCAGAGACAAGATAAATCATTGAGATGGACTTGGCTGAGATGGACTTGGCACCATTACAGTTTTAATGGTGCAAAGGATTAACAGAATGACTAACACTGAAAAAATTACTGACTTTAGATTTCCCACCTTTAGGAATAAAATTATTAGTACCAGCTCACAGCTAATACTACATATCACAGGCAGTGAGAATAAAGTTAAAAGGCCGAATGGCAACCCCCAAGGAAGTACCTTACAATCCAGAGACAAATAAAACAAGTATTTTTTTTAAAGGCATAATATAACTCAGGTAAGAAATTTCAGAAAGAGAAAACCAGTGTGCTCTAGGGCTCAAATTTCTTAAAACATTGCATTTACCTGGAGAGATCTGGAAAAATGGACGTGACACTCTTGGATATGTTGGATTGGATTAAACTAAATATAGAAAAATAAAACAGTGAGTTCTAGAGAGAAGAAACTGCACTAAAAATCCATAGACATAGGAATCCAAGCCCAGGAAACACTGGAAAGCAGCAAGCCAAGCAAGATAGTGCTTTGTCCTGAGCGCAGAAGGGAGACAGGAGATACTATCTGAAAGGTAGGCTGAGAATATATTGTAACTTAAGATGGCACACTGATTTCATTTAATTCCAAAAGTAATTCACAAGGGCTTGAACCAAGCAATTAGAGAGTAGGAAGTGAGGCCATGAGCATCATTAGAATAGCGTTTCTGCTTGGAATTTTTTACTTATTTTCCAAAATCAGATGTGTTCATTTGAAGGAATACCATCTTGACAGTGAGGGAACTCATATATTTTTTTATGATGATAAAAATGAAACTTTCAGAATTTGATCACTGCCTTATAAAAGTAACCTGGTTTCCTTGATTATTTTATCCTAAAGAGTATTTCTAGTATTGGGATCTAAAACAGAGGGAAAAAAGAACAGAGTAAACTGCAATATACTTGTCTTCTGCCATGCAAGCATTAAAATGTCATAAAGTAAAAAGGAACATGTAAGGCAACACTTTAAATAGAGAAGTTATAAAGTAACATACACCTGAGAAGTACCAGTAGAAATGGAGAATTTTTAGTGTCATAAAAACATGGAATTAAATGGAAATTGCAATACTGTAAGAACTGAGCTTTTAGCAGTATTCTGTATATATCTATATATCTGTAGGCATTACAGAGGCCTCAAAAAAGATGGCCAAAGATATTCAACCAAGGTGTCCTTTGTGCTAGGCACAGCTGTAAGACTAGGGCATCAAAATCCATCTATGAACTCAAAAATAGGTGTTTGTTTTTAAAATATACTTGAAGGACTACTACAGAGTAGCCAATAGCTTTGGTGATTTGGATCTTTTCAGTGAGAATAAACATACAGTTCTATGAGAAATTAACATTTGTGTGGGGAAACTGGATCTAGACAGTTATCTTCAAATTTTATTCTGATAGTTCCTATATCAGGACCACTAGGGAAGATTCGCTAAAATGCAAGTACCCAGAACTCTTCCAAACATAGGAAAGCAGAATTTCTGAGTGCAAGGTACAGTGAGGAGAATATTTAACACTTTTCTATGTGGTGTGTAAATACACTAAAGCTCTTCACCTTGAAAGATACCAAAACAAAACTGAGAAAGTAATGGAAGGAAGACTTTTTTTTCTTCCTTTCGAACTTTGGATGTTTCCTAGAAAAAAAACTTAAGCAAGTGTTTCTATTTTCACCCCCAGATCCAGGCAGAGCATCTAGCAAATAGAAGGATGATCAGAAAATTATCTGTGGATTTGAACTGAGCAGCACAGCCATGAAAGGCACAGTGTAACCATTTTATACACCCCTCCTTCCCCTGCTTTCCTCTGACTTTCTCAAAGAAAACAGCTGCTGCTGCTGCTGCTGCTGCACTGTCACAGCGTTCGCACCAGCACTGGTGCTGTGCTCCTAATTCTTCTTTGCATTGATTCGCACCTCCCCAGTCCCTGGAACTTAGTAGATGGATGATGCTGACGTTGGAGGCACAGACAAAGCTTCCCATGTCCTCCTCTCAGTTACACTGATTACGAGTGGTCTCTGTTTCTTTTCTCATAAGTACTACTGAATATGGCATTTGGCGTTTACCGTTTGCCTTTTACAGAAAAAGAAATCACAGATGAGTAGCTTGTACATCAGGCCAGAAAAACTTTTTTTCAGCTGTTAATGAACCTCCACATCTTTGGCAGAGTTTTCAATGATTTGAGTTTAAGGCAGATAATTAATGGTTTCGGTATCTAATTAATTATATGCTTATAGCAAAAGTTATTTTATAAGTACAGTTGTAACTTTTACATCTTCCCTCTATTGGAATCTCTCTCTCTCTCTCTCTCTCTCTCTCTCT
>NW_004955428.1:21691925-21711247 GCF_000276665.1 Chinchilla lanigera | reverse complement strand
AAAAAAAAAAAAACTTTAAAAGTAGACCCTCAATTCTAAAGCACTCTTAAAAATATAAAGGTGCCCTCTTTAGGAAAAGACTAGCATCTACTTTCCCTGCACCGGTAACCTTTGCAAGTGTTTTCTTTGTTTCATTCTGTGCCATGCAAACACTGCCGTCAGGTGAGAAACTGCCGAGAAGCGCAGTGACTTTATAAATGTCATAGGGCAGAGCATGAGTGGTAAAGAAACGCTATGGGAAAGCTCACTTTTGACCCAGACATCCTCATTGTATACCGTATTGCCAATCCTATTGCTTCTATATACTTTTCTCACAAAAAACTAATTTTTTAAAAAATGGAGATTACGTATTCAACAAAAGATGTGCAATATACCATGTCAGTGCAAAAAGCATAATACATTTTAAAATACTTTAAAAAGAAATTGGAGTGTTTTATATCCTGATAAAGTATGTTCCCTTTATTGCTTTGTATTTCTCTAAGAGAACAAAACAAATCCCAAGCTAGAGTCCAAAGGCTGAAAGGGTCATGAGGTGACCTGCATTACAAAAGCATCCCTTTGAGCAGTACAGAGCCTGCCTGGCAAGTGCAAGGTCCTGAGTTCGACTCCCAGTACCAAAAAACAAAAGCATCACTTTGAAAGAATCCTTTTGCTCATATGTTAAAATTCAGTGTACAAAAATATAACTGAAAATCTGGGGAAAGTGTCTACGCTTGAAGGCTAAGTAGTCTTTCTTTTACAGGATTATGTTCAACACTTTATGAGCATTGCCTTAATTCTTGCAAATCATGCTCAGTTTCAGCAAAAGCAGTGTCATTAACTATCTTATAACTCATTTAAGGCTGCCTGTCTTTATCAAAGAGTAGCGGGGTTTTGGTTTGTTTTTTCTTTTCTTTTTTTTTTTTTTTTTTTGCCTCCTACCATCATTTAGATACAAAAGTAGTACTCTAATTTTCACAGCATAAAATGTGTTCTTTGGTAAATGCTGAATTCAAGGAGAGGTCAAATGCACTAGGATGGTAACAGAGTCTCTAAGTTTTCCATTTTCTTTCCAATGAAAATATTGTTCAAGTGAAATGCAATAAAACAGATTTATTGATAGATATTTTATAAAAGTAAGCTCAAAAATTATAATTGTGGCTAACCAGGTTAATATATTTTAATCATATTAAAATTTTCCTCTAAAGAGAAATGTTAATTTGAAGAATCATTTTACTGTTTGTTATTATCCTACATTGAAAAATGTACTGTACATATAACACAGAAATAAAAACTGCCTCTTGCAGATATTAGAAAAAAACTTCCAAATTTAAGAATGGTTTTGTTTCAAAGTTTCTCATCACATATAATTTGAGGAGGAAAGAGGAATAACAGAGTTACAAAACTGAATATACTATTTGAAACCATCCTTCAAGTATTTTGTCCATGAAAGTTGTAAGATTTTATGTATGTTAAGGCAAAGTGTACAGAAATACAGTTAAATTTCTTGATCAAAGTTGAAGCTTTCTTTGTGAAGGCCAATAGAATTTGTTCCATACAATATAGGATATTACTATTTTTCTTATTCATAGTTGTAATTACTTTTATTCTGTGCATTATATCAAATCTTAATATAACTTTTTTATCTCTGCAATTTTACCTCAAGTTTTCATCCTCTTAATGATTGACCTGTTATATCATTATTACAATAGCAATGATTGCTATTCACTTCAAAGAAATTATATATCTTGGGAAAGTACCGCTGTTATATGAATTCTAACAGCATAAATGACACATTGGTTTGCTTGACTATTGGAAATATCACACAAAAATATTATTTGCATTTGTCAGCAAATAACCAACAAAAATTACTTGCATTCACTTAAGGCATTAACTTACAAACGCCCATTTTTACATCCCAGACCGATTTAGCCAAACCTACAGAAATCAAATTTATTTCATTATAAAAAGTTCCGCCCATTTGCTGTTTTGTTCGGGGGCGGTTGCTTTTGTTTTTATGCAATGCATGGATTCAATCTAGGTCAATTACTTTTATAGCAAGGGTCAGTTTTATCCAGTCAACACTAAAACTTTTCTTAAAGGAGGTATTTTATGTTGGGAGTAGCAGACACAATAGATTTGGAAAATGGTTTGAAAATATTATTGATAGAAAGTAATATTCAGGCACCAATGTGTTACCGTGGTATAGTGTGTAAGAAATGCAAATCAAAGGACACTCAGTTCATGCTAAAATAACTCCTTGATTACCTACACTCTGTAACTGGAAATGCTACAGTAGAAACTGAAGTAAAACAAGATTAAAATTGCAAACTCCAAACTTCCTGAATTCTGCAGCTCCAAATGATTAGTAGTCTACACATTATGATGGCATTATAATTTGACATCTAGGATGTGTTATTCAGGACTAGTCTAATTGTACTAGGATGGATATGTGGCAGCTATTAGTTTTTTATCTCATTTTTAGTTATGAAGTATATTAAAATTTCAGGAAAGTGCTTATCAAGTCCTGCAGATATCATCTAGCATGCATTAAAATAATGAGAGTTTGGGACAGGTCCCAAAATCCGGCATTGCTATGACTATACTGCCCTCTAGTGGTGAAATAACAGGTGTTTACACAGAAGTTCCTATGTCTTTTTCAGGTCAGTATTTTCATGACCCATTTGTCCAACTATGGGAATGACCGACTGGGATTATATACATTTGTTAATCTGGCCAACTTTGTGCAGACCTGGACCAACCTCCGTCTTCAGACTCTGCCTCCAGTGCAACTAGCTCACAAATATTTTGAGCTGTTTCCTGATCAGAAAGATCCTCTCTGGCAGGTAAAAGTGGCTCAATAATTGATACAATTAATCCCACAGACATATTTTATATTTCTGTAAAGCATCCAACGCTGAAAATGGAAGGAATTCTTTAAAAAAACCTCCGTTTAGTAACTACTTCCTGAATTGTAGTCATATTATTACTACAGTTTGAGCCAAATTCTCTCTTCCTTTGACAGTTAGAAATCACAGAATTTTCAGGGAGAGATTCAGTAGATGTAAAGTTTTCAGTCAAGAGTGAGAGACCAATTTGCAAGTTGCAACAGGTTGGAGGGATAGAAATTGGTAATGGGTTGTGTATAAGCAGAGTGCCAATTGGTCAACCTTGAACACACTACCCATGTCTAATGACTAAACCATAGTAGAGGGTCTCCAAGAAGACACTGAATCCGCCTTCTGAACCCCCATGTACATCAGCAATCACAGAATATGAATTGCACTCAGAAATAGTAATTGGAAATTACTTGGGACATGAGAAAATTGTTTATAGCTGAGTCATCAAGATTCCAAAGAGAAAATATAACGTTCGTATGGCATATGCCAACTACTCTAATGATAGCCTACATTTCAAAGTATAGACTCAGGTAGTATAGAATTGTGAAAACTAAGCTAAAATTGCCCACTTGAAGATCTGTGGAAACCAATAATTTCAGCAAATAATTACATGTATCATGTTAAGCACTTCATTTATATTCATAAATATATGTATATATTTGTATTATTCTTATTTTCCAGATGAAGGTCCTAAGGCACAAAAGGTCCATATTGGTAAAGCAAGGTCACACAGCTACATGTGGCAGAGCAGGAGCCAGTTCTAGGCTGTCTGGCCTCCAAAAGCAGTGCTCTTAATCACTGTTCTAAGTGGTAAAACAGTAACAACATTTAGAAGCAAAACTTAGTAAATTTCACAAATTGAAGGTGTGATAAAGTTTGAACTCTGTACTTGATCCATTAAGCATTGACCTGCGAGCTCGTTACCCTAGGAACAGACAGGTACTTCCAAGAAGGGACAGAACAATGTATTTAGCGGGTTAAAGCCAGGGGCTGTGGAATTATGGCAGAACATCATTTTCCAGTTGCTGTAACGAGCATCTTAACCTCCACCAAACATCACCAAATGTTAATGACTGTGAAGGCATACAATTTCTCTGCTAATTTAACACTGTATTTTTAAATTGAAATCATTATTATTTCAGGTGACAACGTTAAAAAATTTTTTTCCAGAAAATCAGCCCAAAGATTACCTTCACTTTACTTTGAATTAAAAATAAGCAGTTTATTTAACTTCATTTACTACAGTATTAATTGAATAGAAGTAAAACATAGTCCTGTGTGCCAGTTCCTAAAATAGCATTAAAGAGTATAACAATTGTTTCCATTTTTCTATATAATATACACTTTGTATTTAAACTGAAGGGTTTTCTAGATATGTCATGCACAGTGGTTGTTGGTTTGAGGTATTACAGACCAAAAGCAGAATGCTTAAAGTAGTAATTCTTTTTACCCTTTTGTTTCAGTTTAGTACTTTTTAGCATCATAGTCTTTAATGTTACATTTGTGGTATATATTTATGACCTTTGAAGGCAGCTGAAAGGAATCAGCTTTCTTTAAATGGTATTGATATGGCTAGATCCACATCCCTTTGAAGCACAGCAGGAAAATTCAAAATTACTTAGGAAAAAAACTCTGATACCTTGTACTTCAGTTATTTATTAAATATTGAGAGTATATTTCCCTTTAGGTTAGCAGGAAGTATATCTCTACTCAGCAAGCTCACTATTAAAAAATGTTAAAACATAGAACTGCCAGTATCAGAAAAATATTAAGCTCTTGGTACTACAAGGCTGTCTGCCCAAAGTAGAAATTTCTCTTCTCCCCCACCTTCTCACTCAAAATTTCAAGAAATAAAGATTATTCTAAATCTGTGATGCCCCTGCAGGGCTTTCAGTTTCTTTAAAGGAAGCTTGTTGTTTGTCTCATTGTTCCCTGAGGTATCTTATATGAACAAACATTGGAAATGCTAGCGCACAATGGACACACTCACAAGGAAAAATACATCTCTATGTTCTTCTCCAATTTTTAGAATCCATGCGATGACAAACGCCACAGAGACATTTGGTCTAAAGAAAAGACCTGTGATCGCTTACCAAAATTCTTGGTAATAGGACCCCAGAAAACTGGTGAGAACTTTTAATGCTATGATTAAGCAAATAGTATAAAAATACAAATGGCTATACAATGAATTCTTGTCACAGTGGGTTCTTAAATTTCCCATAAAGCTTTAATGACTATTCTATAAATGAATAAAATGTTATCCTCTGATATAAACTTTGTTTATCTTGATAAGGTCTTTAAGAGCTTTGTCAAAGTGGTTTTTTTGAGTGAAAAGTATGAAATTGATGTCACAGAGTCTGAATATTTAATTTGGTGGCACGTCTTTTTTCCAAAAATCTTTCTTGAAAAGTGTTTTGACATTTCTAAAATCAAAACTAGTTGCATGTTTAGAAAATGACTGACAGGTTTTTCTCAAAAGTCAAGAGACACACCTATAAGCACATAGAACTCTTTATAATAAATCCCTTCCGGAGAAAAAAATCTCTTAACCCTGCCATCTTCCTGATTTACAAGTTGACTTGTAAACTATTTCTTGAAGAGATAAGTATTTTCTAACAGTCTAAAATATTTGACAAGCAGAATTCCTTGACATAAACAAAATTTTGTGCTAAGAAAGATCTTTATTCATACCCAGGAGAAAGCTGTTGCACCTTTTCTTATATTGGTGTGCAATTTCTTCCCCATAAACTTCTTGTTTCTGTGAGAATCAGTATTAGAATGAAGCCCAGTGGAAGACATTCAAGCTGTATCTTGCGTGATAAATTATTCTGGGCCCTGGGATTCTGGCTTCACAGAAAACAGCCATTTCAACTCTGTTGCTTGCTAAGGGGAGTACATTTCCTCTCCTTGTCTCTCTGGAAATAACTGAGGGTACACAGACTCTTCCCTATTCATCTCTTCTTAGTCTCCTTTGTAAGTATCAATCTGGAAACAATAACAAGTATGACAAATACTCTTGTCCTTCTTTACTTCACTTGTCCTTATCTATCTAAAGTCAAGGGCAACTAGGAAAACACTGAAGCTGAGGTCTCTCCAGGGGTTTCCCACGGTCGTCACACAGCCCTGTCATCCCTCATCACATTCCTCTGGTGCTTGGCACACCAGGTCTGGGGCAGAAAGCCCTGCAGGACCTCCTGCGTCTCGTGCTGTGCTCGACATACAGACATTTTACTATCATGGTTAGACGGTAGAATTATTACTTGTCATCCTAAACTCAGTAGAATTGCCACTGTTTATGTTACTATTTGGATATATTTCCCTTTGGAAAAAGTAATAGAAAATGCTCCTATTTACAGAAATTTATTTTCCCAGTTTTATGGAGGCATGATTTACATGCAATAAAATTCACCCATTTAAAATGTGTGATTTAATGAATTTTGGAAATTATACATAGTCAGGTAACCACTACCACATTCAAAACCTAGGGCAATTGTATCCAAAAAAGCTTCTCTTCATCCTTTTGCAGTCAATTTCCCAATCCCCGCCACATCCACAAGTACAGGCAACCACTTTCTTCCAGGGTGGTTTTACCTTTTCTAGACATTCATGTAAACAGAAGAAGACAGAGTGTAGTCTTTAATGTTTAACTTTTTTCATTTTCCATGATACTTTTGAAATCCATCCATGTTGTAATTATCAATGTTGTATGAATCTTATTTTTAATTGGAGAAAAATATCTTCTAATATCAGTTCCATGAGAATTAAACAGCTTTATGTTTAACTTTAGTCAAAAGGATTTTCCTGCATAGATTTTTTAGGTAACAAGATATTCAAACATTTTTCGGTATTGAAAATGAGAAAAAATATAAATCTGAATTTTTATTAAAGGTTATTTGAATGTGTTTGTCTGTTATTATGTAGTTGATTTACCACTGACAAATACACACACATACACACACACAGAGTACAGGTTATTCAAAGGAAAGGCCATACATAAAGATAGAAATCACAATTTTATCTTTCAACCACCAGTAAATTACATCATGCCTCTTACCAACTATGCAAAGTAACAGATGATATCTATTTTTTCTGTTTGTCTTATTATTCAGTTTGTCTTAAACATGTTATTAAAACATTTAATATAATTCCTAAAAGAAATATATATTGTATATACCATCACAAACATTTTTCTTGTTCACATAAAAGGTTTTATTTTTTTGAGTTGTATCACAGTTACATAAGTGATATATATGTGTACTTAGTTCTTTATTATAGCTATAAATTAAATCACATTACTTTATTTTTTAAAGCACTTTGCAAATATTTAGATATGGTACTAGTACTTCCAGATAGATTATCTCACTAAACTCTTATAAAAATACTGATAGCTAAATATTTTCCTCCCATTAGACAGATGAGAAAACTAAGACTCAGAGCTAGGTAATTTTTATTCAAGTTCACACAGCTGGTAAGCACTGGAAAGGAAACTCTCAACCTTGAGATTTACAAGACTCCAAAGAACATGTTCTTTTTACCCTACTTTGGACTTCAAGTAATGGAAAAATTTTCCCCCAACAGGTTTTAGATCTTTTTTCACATTTATTTTAACTTAGTGATTTTCAAAAGATAGCCATCAGACCAAGAGCATAACCACCACAAGGGAACTTGTTAGGAGCACAGATTCTTGAGCCACTCCACAGATGTGATGAATCAGAAATGCCGGGACAGGGCTCAGCTATCTGTGTTTGAACAAACCTTCTAGATGAATCGGACACGTGTTAAAATTTGAGCATCACTGTTCTAAGTCGAGCTTGTGAAGAACATTTTTGTGCATCATAGAGTACTGTATTTCAGTCCCTACAGTTTATCTATGATTGCAGATAAAGTGTTCATCGTTTGGCTCAGATATAACCTAGCGATATTACTTCACACTCTCTCAGTTCATTTTATTTAACAACATTACTGTTGAGAGTTTCTTTAAATTTTTTTCTATTGTGTAGACATGGTAGATTTAAGAAGTAATATTAGAGAAAGCTTACCAGAGAGATAAGAAAATTCAAAATTTTGTGCAAATGGCAGCAGAACATTGTTACTAAGCAAAATTAGAACAATTCTTTCAAGTACGAGAAATATTGCAGTGCCACATTGGATTTGTCTTGCTGTCAGCCTGGATTACAGTGAGCAGGGCTTGTTCCATCAGAGAGTCCAGTGATGTGAGCCACATTGGAGTTGGGAAATAGAAACAGGGGCGCTGACTGCAAACAACGGAAGTGTTCTCAGTCACAGGTCAAGTACATGGTTAAATCATGAACCTTCTTCTGCCTACGCTTCACACCTTACCTCCTAACTCAGGGAGGACATTAACTTTATAGCTTCTCACACTCCCACTTCTTAAGAATGTACACTCGTATCCTCAGTAGTGACAAACCTACATAGACACAGTGATATGCCATTGCCTTTCCAATAAAAGGCTAGTTTTGTGAGCTGCGTCACTGAGAAAAGCCACTACTGTTCTTCACTCTTAGCAATTCAAATTACTTCACCTCTTTTTTATAAGTATGCAAGCATGCTCAACTTTAAGCAAACTTCTTAAACGATTAAATTCTATCTTGAGTTTAATTAGCTTCATAGGCCTCAGAAAGAACTTTCTATAAAAGCCCAATTTTTAATTTTGGGAATATGATGTACTAAAAATGATATGTTTCATTTATGTTGTGCTTTACTAATATCATGGTATCTTCAGGTATATTGTCTCTTCATCCTGAGAGAAAAAGCTATGAAATAAGCAGTTAAGAAAACTGAGACAAAAAGTAGCTAAAAGCCAGAGTTGCAGACAAATCAGTGATTGAGCCAAAATCAAAACTGCTTCTCCCAATCCCTGCAAAAATCCCCTCCTCACACAGCCTGTCTCCAATTTTTAGAAACTGTTTGTTTTTACATGTCTGTTTTCTATTCAGTTTAAATCAAGGAGTATTTATAATGAACCTGCCTGGATCATTTTAATACTTAATTTATTAATGACTTTGAAATGCTAATGGTAGGAAATTACCTTTCCATTTTATTAATTTCAAAACCTGTATTGTCTTTCAGGTACCACTGCTTTGTATTTGTTCCTGGTTATGCATCCTTCCATCCTTAGTAACTCCCCCAGCCCAAAAACCTTTGAGGAGGTACAGTTCTTTAATAGAAATAACTACCACAGGGGGATTGATTGGTAAGATGGGTTATTAGTATAAATCTAAAAGTATATGTACTGTGCACAGTATAAACTGAGTGCTAATACTGAGAAATAAATAAATTTGCAACCACATACAAAAGTAACCTCTTGTACCTTGGAAATAGGGTAATATTCCTACATTCAAAAGTCTGATTTTAGACATACATTCATACATCCACACCCTTGTTTATGCAGACTTGTTACCTCAGTCCATGTGTAATTTCAGTTGACATAATTACTTTTGATGATGATTACAGGTGCAAACTCAGAGAAATAACACCCAGAAATTTCATTCCTCTCTATTTATAAGAAAATACTTTCATATCTTCCTCTTGTACACTTTTCATTAAGTGAGGCTATGATCTACATATATAATTTTCTGTCTTGTAGGATATAAAAGGCAAAGAAGTAATGGAAGAAGAAATGTGCATATATTTCATGAGAAATGAAAGCTGTAAAAAGCTATCAAAATAATATAAACTTTAATATTTGCCCTTGAATTAAAATTAGAAATATATTAAGCATCTGAAGGGAATAGTTAAAAAGCAAATATGTTATTATATATCAAACTACAGTAATCTAATGGAAATGAATGATAAAATGTATCTAAAAGTCTTGCTATTATTGCTATAATACCAGACAGAAAATATGCTAAAAGAGTGAGATTCTTGTAATAATTCTAAAGCACAAAAATAAGCATTGTGAAATTATTTTAGGATGAAAAGTCATGTATATTAACCTCTGCTGTCAAATTGCATGGTCTCCATTTTATAATTACCAACCACTTCAGGAATGACTTATTGGTAGTCTAAATGGAAAGATAAATAAATGGATTAAATATGATTTGAGCATCCACAAGACAAGAATTTACAAACATTCTAATTGCTATTGTTACATCTTTCACTACCAATCCTTCTGTACGGTACTTCATATCAATTGTACAGTAGTAAATAACAGCAAGCAAAATAAAGAAACTGTCAACAATTTCAGCTACTACTTCACTACTGCCTCCAATACATATGCTGCTATGTAGTAGAGTGGAATGTTAACATCAGGACCAAAAGGACGCTTGAACACTTTTTGGAGGTAGAGGCGAGCACAATATTTGAATCCCTGAAACTTAAAAATAAATGAAGGAATAGTCACTTTTCTCACAAATTTTACCAAATAAAACCATTTTGATCATAAGCCAGCAATATGTAAGGCACTGTAATAAGAACAAATAGTCCCTTACAAGATGACATAATTAGAAATCTAAAAAGCAATGAAAGATTTTAATTATAACTCACTAAAATTACCCCAAATACAAACATTTTTGATTGACAAATTGCACATATATAAAAGGCAATTAATGCAAATAACAAATAATTGTAACTGCAAATGTCAATTTACAGTAGTAATGAGAGCTTTCCTCTCAATAATATCAACTATAATCATAGTGCTCAGATTGGCCTGGCCTCTGTCTGAAACAGTCCCTCAGCTGTCTTTATGGATCATGGTTCCACAGAGTTAAAGGTTGTATTCACAATAATTAATTTTTAAAGTTAACTCCTGGGTCATTTAAAAAAGGAATTTAGGCACAATTTTTTTTTTCCTTGAGAACTAGATGAAACTAGGGCTGCCTTAATTGACAAAAGGCTTAAGGTACAAGCAAAGGAGGGCAAATGAGAATTAGAAATCTTCACCTTTCAAAAATTACACAAGGTTTGCCACCAGAAGAGCTCAGAAAAATGTTTGATTTATCTATGCAAGTTTTAGGTTTCATACTTCAGTACTGTAATTTTTATTACATGGGAACGTAATGGAGAGTTGGAGTGGTGTGTCAAAATCTGCAGAATCCTGTTAGCATTTAGAGACTCTAAAGTAATTTGGCTTTGAGTTAATTCAATTAATATACTCAAGGTCAACAAAAATAGCAAGCAAATATAAAGTATTGCAAAAAGAACATCTTTCCAGTGAAAAAAACATGCTGATATGATTTATCAAAGTAACAAAGCTTAAGGGAGATAGGTATTCACCTGTAACTTACCTCCAAGTACATAAACTGCTCTAGCATGTGTGCCAGGACTTCAGATGACCTGAATACATATTCCCCAAGAGTGAGCCTATTTGGGGAACTTTCATATCTCATTCTAGAAATATGGCTAGAATATATATTACTTGTTTACTGAGCAAACATTTCTCAAGTCCCTGTAAGTACCAACCCCTATACTAGAAAAATGTGAACATATTAACAAGAACTGGACCCTGCCTTGCTGTGAGCCACTGGAGCCAGGCAAGTTCAACACAATTCAGGTGTAACATCCAGGACAACTTGAGGAGGTTTTTGAAGCCTAAACTGTTCTATAAACACCTTGGGAAAAGATTGTACAGTTTTAGAAGCTGTAAGTTATCTAATTCAAGCACCTGTGCTACACATATGTATGTCTGTATGATTTCTGGAGCCTTTCTGAGAACAAGCAAGCCTGAGACAAGCTTTAATCAGATAGGATTTACTAGGTACTAGTGATAACCTTACCACCCCTGAAACCAGTATGAGCTTCTAAATAAGAAACAACCTGAAACGTGGTACTTCCTATAAATAGAATATAAAGCAGAAGAACTAACAGATCAAACTCTCCCAAAATTTTGTATATCTCTTTGTAAAAGGATGCCAGAATGACCTATCACCAGCAATGCAACTCTCAGAAAACATAAAAGGATTTCTTAATTGCTCAGAGGCTCAAGATATCACTTTGTTCAATTCCCACTTAAAAAAAAAAATATATATATATATATATATATATATATATATATATATATATATAACTTTGTGGTACCAGTTACATTTTGCAATGCATTAACAGCTGGAATCCTACCAGAACCTTTATTAAGAGAAATGACGGGGCTGGGGATTTAGCTCAGCGGCACAGTGCCTGCCTGGTAAGCGCAGGTCATGAGTTCGATTTCCGGTACCGGAATAAAACTTTAAAAAAAAAAAAAAAGGAGACAAATGACATAATTTCATGGTCCAAAGTCTATAACAGCTTCACATATCTTTAACTCGAAGGAAATAACACATTACAGGAGATGTCACTGCGTAGGTGTTAATGATTGTTACTCAGTTATTGAACCACCTCACCTTGATTGACTGAAGCCATAGTGGCTTATGATTGAAGGGAGGTTGGAAAGTGAGATGATTATTGTAAGATGTAAGACGCCCTAGCAGTTAAATTGTTATAGTCTCTCTTAAAAGTCCCATTTCTTCTAAAAGGCTTCCCTTAGTGCTTCAGAAATATATATTATCTTATCATATGCGGATTTAGTTATATTTGACGAAGTTATACTGGTGGTGTATTAAACAGTGCTAGAGTCTACAGGCATCCCTATTTCTATGCCTCTGGTGACTTGAATTCTCACACTTAAGCATACAAAACCTGACTGAGAATTTTGAAAGAATTTCATATGTGTAAATATGTATATATTTTTAAAACTTTTCTTATAATTATTCTAAAAAGAGACATAAATGGCTCTATTTGAAAAAATTAAGCAAAAAGTCAGTATCTGCAATAGATATGCAACAGAAATGCTTTGACAATATATGATTAAATATAACAGCACAACACACTAGTAGTAGTAAAGTTATTTTGCTGTAATGAAGTAAAAATGCTTTGTGTGAATCCTTTTAAATTGTCTTTCGACTGAATGTATCATCTGTTTTGATCAAACCTTCTTTTTGTTTGGGTACCTGTATTTTTCTCTGTACAGTTTTTCTACATTTAGATGTATTTTATACAGTAGGGTTGATCATTTTTTCTACATTTTTGATATCTCAGATGTTTTTATTAATATTAAATAAAACAAAATATATTCAGAACATTTTCAAAATGCATTTTTTAGTGCACTGGACATGTTTCTTTTGCTAATTATGCTTCATTTTGCTTTGGGTTTTTTTTCTTTTTTATTTGAGACACGGTCTTGCTTGCTATGCAGTTCAGGCTGGCCTTGATCTCAGGGCAGTCCTCCTGGCTCAGTCTCCCAAGTGCTGGCGTTACAGGCATGCGCCATCGTGCCTAGCTCCTTTGCTAACTATGGAGAACAAATGCCTTACAGAAAAAGGTCTTTGTTTAGAAAACTAATTTGTGGGGCACCTCTAACATATTCAGTCATCAGGAAATTAGTGCAAACAAGAATCTTACTGAGAAAAATGTTCCTTTTCTAGGTATATGGATTTCTTTCCAGTTCCATCTAATGTCACCGCTGACTTTCTCTTTGAGAAGAGTGCAAACTACTTCCACTCAGAGGAGGCTCCTAAGAGAGCTGCTTCCCTCGTCCCCAAAGCCAAGATCATCACCATCCTCATTGACCCATCAGACCGCGCATATTCCTGGTATCAGGTAAGGAAAAGATGGCACACAGCAGGAAGGGAAGGGCTCTGGACAATGAAGGTGTTCTTTAGCAATACTCACAATCTCGAGATTTTCTAACTGTTTGATATTTACAGAAAAGTAGATAAATATTTCTTTGTCTCCCTGAAAAAAACAACTTTCTTCTTTGCTTTTAATGTTTTATTAATTTAACCAATTTATTTAATAAAATATATTAATGTAATAAAGTAAATTAAAAGAAGCAAAATATTGTGCATATGCTCTTATGCATCTCCATTTAAAAAGTGAACATTATAATATTTTCATTATTATCTTTGAACTAGTACATATGTATTCTGATTAGGGCTAGATAGGAAAATTTCAGGTGCTGCAGGTTATAAATTGTTATAATTCTGCCATTTACTGTGAAAGCAGACAAAGATAATATGTACATGAATAAGCAAGACTATTTTCTAGTGAAACTTTATTTACAGAAGCAGGCTGTAGGCAATAGATTGCTCAGCCAAGCTCTAAAAGAGGCTGAATAACTGCTTGCACTGAAGAAGCAACTTAATCACAAAACACATACAAGCAGTCTTCATCTCTAAAATCCCAACCTTTCTAAAGCTGTTCTAAGCCTTTCACATACACTTGACTGTCAAGATGTTTCTCACATTGGCTACAGCCTAGCACAGAAGTGATGACTTTGAAATAATTGAACACTCCAATCAGAAAACGTTTATCAAATGCATTTGTACTTTAATAAATTATTACAAATAACAGCTAGGGGGAAAAAACCTGTCAGTACTATTCTGACCGGCAAATGGAAAGGTTCAATAAAAAGCAGTCAAAATTAAACACAGGGCCTGTAATCTCTAGGAACTTTAGTTGTCATAACTCAGCGTTATAATTTTAAAAAATACTTTCCTAATAGTCATATACTCATGCATTCATCAAATAGTTTTAAGGCTAACATGTACAGAGTCTTACTCTAAAAGTAACTTGAAGCTATATTAATATATGTGAACGCTAAACCTAACACTGGTTTCAGTGTAAGTGGATAAATTCTGTATATATAAATAAGCCTATAATTAGTGATAAGTGATGGACATACAAGCAGACTAATTTGGTGATAAAGCCCACCCTAAAGATTTCCTGGGAGGTTACATTTAGTAACTGGCTGCTACAGAGAAGTCTGAATACCCCACTGTGCCTTTCCTACAGAAAGGATGGGATTTACAAGAGGATAAACTGAGGTAAAATTAAAATGAAGGAGTGGGGCTGGGGATTTAGCTCAGTGGCAAAAGTGCCTGCCTGGCAAGCGCAAGGTCGTGAGTTCGGTTCCTGGTACCGGAGAAAAACCAAAAAAAAAAAAAAAATGAAGGAGTGTCTTGATGTATGCAAATCAGAGCTGTGTGTGAAAGGTTTGTCAACAAGTCAGGCCTGAAAGTTCTTCTTTCCTTTGAAACTGTGAAGTTCATATGAATCTGAGATAGTACGTACTCAGAGTCTCCTTATCTGCAACTCTGCAAGTGGGTTGGATATGAAGCTAGTTGTCTGTATCCCAAGTGACAGGAATAACTCAGATCCTCCAGGATTTTGAACAACTAAGCACTCAACAATTATGACATTAGAGAACACAGTTTGTTAGCACCAAGCCCCTTTGGTTCTTTAACAAAAGCAGTATTTTCAGGTTCACAGTGGAAGAACATTATCAGGAAAGTTTTTGTGGCAGGGACAGAGTGGAAAAATATCATACAAAGCATACGGAATCCTAGAGAATCACACTGATAATAATCTGCATGATAGCATTGGAAATATCCTGGAAAGCTAAGTTCCGTGGAAATGCACAACTCCACACTACTCATTCATGTCAAACCTAGAGCCCTCTCTTAAATAACAATATAGAGCATGCTGCAAATTGGCAAATTTCATTTTGCACCTTTTACCTTTTCCAGGTATCTAGAGAAAAGAAAAATAAGCCCTAATTGACTCAAAAAGAAAGAAGAATATTGGAGCTTGGCAACCACTTAGCCCTTGAAAAACTGGGAATTTACAGATAAAAGGAGGTTTCAAAGCTGCAAGCTAACAAAACATCCTAAATATTGCAAATAAATCACTCCACAGTGGCAAAACACAGGCCTTAACAAAGTCTAGTAGAGTCTGTAGTGTAGTAATTTGAATCCCAATTGCAGCAAATTTGCTATTCAACTAGATGTGGTAAACAGCCACAAACTCACCACTAAGCCTGAATATTTATTGGTCAATTTAAGGAAAAGGTGATTTTCTCAAAACCATGGGCCTGAGCCTGAGCCATTATGAAACACTTTCATTTTTGGATTGCTGCTTTCTGCATTTTCTGCACAATAAATGATTCTGACTCCCTGCAAAGGTTACCATTAGATAAAATAATCTTGGTTTTTAGATGCTAGATAATATACGATAAAAGCAATGGCTTTCAGATAATGTACATGTCAGAATTTTCAGTAGTTTCTCCACTTAAAATAGCCAATAGAGTTTTTCTAATCTAAAACTACATTACTAGGTGGAGCAAAACTATTTGGCAGAACTACTAGAGTGCTTTTGTATTACGGATATTCACTGAGCATGATAAATGATTTGCTCTGGGGCTGAAAAGGGGACATTAGTGGAACTTTTAAAAGTTTGCTTTCAAAATAAAATATATGCACCAAGGAAGCAACTCAGGAAAGTTAGTTAAGGGATACTAATATGAATGTAGCCTCCAAATACATTCTCCAAAACTATATTCTCATCAGTATCATAACTTTAAATTTTGGTGCTCCAAGCAAACATTTTCATCCCTTATTAATTTCAAAACAAATAACTCTCCAGCAGTGAAGACTCTTTCCTTTAGCTTGAAGACTTGTCACAAAGATTGGTTTTTAATTATTTATGCCTATGGTTCAGGTTAGATTAATTATCCACCTTTTCATTATAGCATCAGCGATCACATGAAGACCCTGCAGCTCTGAAGTTTAGTTTCTATGAAGTCATCTCTGCTGGGCCGCATGCACCCTCAGAACTCAGAACCTTGCAGAAGAGATGTTTAGTTCCTGGGTGGTATGCCAGTCACATCGAGAGATGGCTTGTTTATTTCCCTCCCTTTCAGGTATGAAGCAATAAAAATGTATATCCTGTAACAATCTCATTAAGTTAATGATTTTTGCCTCCAGGATAGAAGAAATTTTTACTCATTAAAACATCACTAGCTTTTACCTCTTTGTTGTAAATAATGAAACTGCGGGAAAGAAAAAGCAGCAGAAGCAGAAAAACAGTTCAATTTTCTAAGAGTATTTCAAGATAATTTTCCCTGCTCCTTTTCTAATGCATGCCCTTCCTGATCTTAAGGGATTTTAAAAGCTTCAGATCTCTGATTCTTACTCAAACATGAACAACCCTTGAAAGGAAGCCTCTTCACCAAAAAAGACAAATATTGTTTTGCTTAATTAAGGGCCATTATTTCCTTCCTGAACTACCTTGATGAATTTTCCCTAAGTCTTGCATTTTCCTCTGATTTCTTTCTTATCCTTTTAGCTTAGCATCAACTTAAGATGCCAAAACCAACTTCTACATTGGATTGCATAAAAATCCAGATGTAGCTGGGGATATAGCTCAGCAGCACAGCACCTGCCTGGCAAGCGTGAAGTCAGGAGTTCGATTCCCAGTACCAAAAAAAAACCAAACAAACAAACAATGCAGACATAGTGTGTATTTGTGTATGTAAAATCATACTGTTCAGTGTAATAGCTGCTACCATATGGCTAATTAAATTTACATTACCAGTAGCTACCTATTTGACATGGCAGCTTTACAGCATGTCCATCATCGCAGAGATTTCCACTGAACAGTGCTAGTCTAGACTAATCGAAGATACAAAGGAGAGGTCTGGGAAAGAGTTGCATTACAGGCTTTGTAGCCTTCCATCACAAACTGTTACTGTTTGTCTTGTCTACACTGACTAGATTAATAAATCCTTTTCCCTTAGCTTCTTGAGGAACTTCTGTCCATCTTCAGGTTCTCAGAATCTTACCTTCTTCTCCATATGGATTATCAAAATATTTATTCAAACTTTACAGTGCTGCTCTTGAATGGAATTGAGAAGAATCCCAGGTCTTCTGTCTCATTACACCTGGACTTATTTCTGCTGTGTTTCTTCCCAGCATGATCCATGGAATCATTGCTCTGTTTATTTGGAAACTTGGTTTACATCTGTGATTTCAAAGTCACAATTCTAAGCTCTCTTACTTCTCACAACTGGCTTTGTTTTCATGGTGTTTGCAGAGCTTCTCAGATTATAAAACATGGATGTACTTAATTGCTATGAGTTATTTCTTACTCCATGTCATTAACAAGGATGATCTGATTGTGTCTAACAACAGTGCATGTAACTCCCTTCAGGAGAGTGTCTCTGAATAAGGTCAGAGTCAGCAATTTTTCAGTATGCACTTTAAATGTCTTTTTTCACTGTTATTATTATTATTATATTATTTTATTGTTATTATTATTCCTTTGGTAATCTAGTTGCTAATTATCGATGGGCAGCAGCTAAGAACTGATCCAGCTACAGTGATGGATGAAGTTCAGAAGTTTCTAGGAGTATCTCCTCACTATAATTACTCAGAAGCGTTAACGTAAGTTTATATTCCAACTAGTTTATTGAAGTTTCCATAGAGAACCGATGTTAAAGAAATTGTAGCTTGGTAATGCAATTGTCTGATTACTGTTCCTTCATACTGATATTTTCCAGTTAGATATTAACCACTTGGGAAAGAACTTTTAAATAGTGAAACAAAGAAACATCCTAAATCCTCTGTTGTTCCATAATTTCTGAAAGATTTCTCCTGGAAGTAAAGTGAAAAAGAAAGTAGTTGTGAATCTTTTTTTTTCTGGATCATTTGTTTATGAGTATCTGTTTGCAATACATAATAAATGCATTCATCCTATAATTTATACATATACATGTTGCATCTTGATCCTTTTTTCTCCCTCCTTCCCATCTCCGCTCATTGCCAGATCCCCTTCCCATCTCTACAAAGTCTATCTCCCTGTTTCCTATCATCTATCTTTTATTTTGCTTTTTCAATTATTTATAAATTTAGGTTTCTCAAATAAGAGAAACCATGCAGTATTTAACCTTCTGTATCTGGTTTATTTCACTTAGCATTATGATCTCAAGGTGCATCCATTTTCCTACAGACGACTGAACTTTACCTTTCCTTTTGGCGGAATAATATTCCATTGTATATGAATACCACATTGTCTTTATCCATTCATCTGTTGACAGACATGTAGCCTGTTTCCAAACTGTAACTATGATGAGTTGTGCTTCTATAAATAGTTGTACATATATGTAAATCAAAACCAACAACTAACCTCAAAAGCAGCTACAGTACTTTAAATATGTTAAGAACAAAACCAAATTAACAAACAATAGAGAGACCTCTTAGATGGATGCAGAGGAAATTAACTAGGTGGTTTAGGAATTTAAAGAAACAATGTCAGGCCAGTGTTCCAGGAGCAGCTAGACACCTGGGCTCGAGTCTGTGCTCGCCCACACTGCCACGGTTCCCAGCTGAAACGCGCAGAGAGAGCCAGATATTTCCCAGCTACTCCCTGAGGGCAGCGCGTGCATCAGGACCCCGCCGCCCAAGCCCCAGGAACTTCTCTGGCTGCAGGCGGGACAAACAAACCCTCAGCCCCACGCTCCCTGGGTAGCGAGAGCCAGTGTTCCAGGAGCGGCTAGACACCTGGCCTTGAGTCTGTGCTCGCCCACACCGCCACGGTTCTCAGCTGAAACTCGCGGAAAGAGCCAGGTATTTCCCAGATACTCCCTGAGGGCAGCGCGTGCATCAGGACCCC
>NW_004955428.1:21628416-21685667 GCF_000276665.1 Chinchilla lanigera | reverse complement strand
TAACTGAATAGGCAGAGAAGGATATATTATTTTTGCTCAAACATGAATTCATCAATTTTTTCTTTCTTGTCTTTACCCACTAAAAGCATGGCCCTGCTGTCATCTTCAGAGGCCTTGTCAGTTGTTACAGTCCTGGTTCAGTCTTTTTGTTGATGAAGGATTTTTTTTCTGGTTTCTTCTGCTTTTTTTAGATCGCTGTCTCCATCCAGGGCAAGGCTAGCAGAGACACTGAGAACTATGTTAGCAAGTGAGAAGAAGGTTTCTTCTGCCATGCAACATCCCTTGCAGTAAAAGATTGGCAGGGAAAAAAATCAAACACCTCTTATATCTTGCAAAAATCATGTAAAGACACGTGAGAGAGACATTTTAATATAGAGGACAAAGAAGTGGGTGGCACTTTGGAGTTTTCAGTTCCCTTCCTGGGAGCCGTTTACCTTGCTGTTATTATTAACATACTGAGCCCTGTCTCCTGCGTCAGAGTTTTGTGGCTCTTAGTTCGAGTACTGAGACTAGTGGCGTTTAAAATTTAACCATACCTTAAAGAAAGAGGAGTGGTTTCGGTTTGCAGCTAGAAATTTGAGTCTACATTTTGCTTTATATCTTTATAAGTATCTCTTAGAAAAGAAAGTTTTCATTTTTTAAAGTTTTGTATTTCAAGTGGGCTTATCTTTGTAGATTATGGCACCCCATTGTATTTGAGAAAAAGAAGTGGAGTATTCTAGAAAGACATCATCTCTTTTTCTTGTGGAATGGTCCTTGACCTGCATGCTGTGTGTTTGTCCCCTCTGTATCTAGCTTGGCAGCTAGTTTTTATTCATCTCTACTGCTGAGAAAAGGCAATAAAAACTTAAGAGAATTAATATCAAAGCAATATACCATACACAAAGACATGTGGGTCAGTTTGCACCTGGGATGTACCTGGCTAAAATTGCTTGGTTGGAGGCACAGTGGGCAAAGTAGCAGTACAAGATTTGTGTAGTCCCTGAAACAATAGTTTTTGGTCCAGAAAGGCTGCCCAAGCTCTCACCTGCTGATAGAGGTAATGCACTTCAATTTAGCTTCTTTTTATATTTTCTTGTCAGTTACCAGTTGGCCTGACATACCTTGTAAAAGCCAGCAGCACACTTGCTGTAGGACGTTAGGAAGTTTCTTGTCACTATTTTAGGTCTTCTGTAACCCTATGCCCTTTCCAGTTGTTTATCTGAACCTCATCCTCACCATTTACTCTTGTCCGCGCTCTGTATTGACAGTTGTTGGTGTGGTGCTTTGAAAATATTGGGGGTTTGCTGGGCATGGTGATACACCCCTGTAATGCTAGTGCTTGGGAGGCCAAGGCAGGACTGCTGTGAATTTGAGGCCAGCCTGGCCTACATAATAAGAATCTGTCTCAAAAAAAGAAAATACTGGAGGTGACAATGTGGACAAAATGTATACTCTCAAAAATATCATTTATATCAATTGCCACAAGATCCTTTGTACATGTTAGTATTGCTTCTTATTCTGCTAGTGATAGTGAAGATTATCTCTGATGCTAAAATTACTTATTTTTTCAGTTAAATTCCCTTAAAGATATATTCAAGTACAAATCAGTATGAGTTCTCCACTAGTCACACAAATTTTGTGCTTTATACACAGTACAGAAAAATTGAATGAAGCTAGTTCTATACAGGGGCTGGGGATTTTGCTCAGTGGTAGAACACTTGCCTAGCAATTGCAAGGCCCTGTGTTCAACCCACAGAACCAAAAAAAAATTTAATTTTTTAGAAACTAGTTCCATACCAAGATTTTATTATACAATTTTGACATAATCTTGAGCGCTCCAATTTAAGAGGTCTCTAAACTGACGGCCTTCAGTGTAGCAAATTCTAGTATCAAAACTGTTTTCCAAGGGGCTGGGGATTTAGCTCAGCTGCAAAAGCGCTTGCCTGGCAAGTGCAAGGTCGTGAGTTCGGTTCCTGGTACTGGAGAAAAAAACAAAAAAAAAAAAAAAAACTGTTTTCCAGAAGAGTGACAAAAATATTCCATTTTCAAAAAGTATTGTTTATTCCTTTCCACAACTGCTAAAGTAATTCTTCAAGAATCCTGAATAATTTATGATGAAGTTTATGATGTTTTAAAAAGGCTTACTACTGTCATCATGGGTTTTAAATGACAAATGAAATATGTAAAAAAAATTCTGAACTTCCCAGTGAGTACAGATTTGATTTAAAATAAGAATTATAAACCTAATATAAATGGTCAATTAAAGTACAATTTTACAAGTTTCATTCAATCTCACTGTAATCCCAAAATTGTGATTTAAGATTGATATACTAACACTACTTTAGCTTTCAGGTTATGTGTTATATAGTGTTTTGAAACTGCCTGAGAGAAAAAGGAAAAGCAATAGCTGACACGGACTGTGTTAATGTGTATAAACTAAAATGAAAAGTATAAGCTTTTTATTTTGTTCTGCATCTCATCATTCACAATTAACACCTAGCCTTCAATAACTAAGACAGAAATCTTCACATTCAGAAATACTAGCTAATTAAATACTTGAACCTGGTATCTCATTCCTCAGCCAATTAATATATGTGTTAAGATTAATGAAACCAGACTGTTACATGAATTTTTAATATCAAAGTGTGAAAACTTTAATAAAAGAGCAATTCAAATTTGAGGGCCCAAGTTGAATATTGTGGGTGGGAGGTTCTTTTGTGGATGAGCGTTAGCTACGTCATAAAGGACTGAAGCTGCTTCAAAATTCAGAAAGACTTCATTTCTAATATCATTTCCCTGGCAATGAAATATATATTGACAGAAACTCTTTCCCAGCCCACTGCAGATGAATTTGAGTAAAAATCTGTGATATTCAAACATTTCTTAGTAGCAAAATATAGTAGCCATAATAACTCAAATCTCTTGGTACTCTGAATGATCTATGAAAGAGACCTAGAAATACTAAGTAGAAATGCTAAAAAAAAAAAGTCTACCATAATTTCTAATGATAAAATTTAAGGGATTGTAAGATTTAAAAATACATATACATATATCTACTATGTATATATAGCCTCATAAAAACAATATGTGATAGGTACTATTAACTTCATAGTTTGCAGATGAAAAAGATAGAGCATGGAAAATTATGCCAGAAGCCACTCAGCAAGTGAAATTGAGGAGGCAGAATTCAAACTCAGTCAGTCACCTCTGGAACCTGTCTCTGGAGCCAATCATGTAAACTTCTGCTAATGAATAGTATATCAACACAGTACAGTACTTCCCATAAAAAAAATGGAACCTTAACATGAGCTTTTTATGTTGTCTCAGAGATTATTAGGAACAGAAACCATCTCCAGATATACTGAATGTCACTTTGCAAATAAATGCATAATTCTAAATGTATCAAAATTAAAACCACATTGAGCTAGCATTACATACCCGATAGAATGACTACAATCTAAAAGATGAACTAAATGATTGTAATTCAAGAGATAATACCAAATGTTGGCAAGAATATGAAGAAATTGGAAACCTTATGTATGGTTGATGTGAATACACAGTATACAGCCACTTTGGAAAGCAGTTTCACAGCTTGAAATTTAAACACAAACTCACTGACATTCCAACATTATTTGTAGGAATTTACCTTATAATAAATAAGAATCTAATTCCAAAACAATTTTGAAGTGGAAGTTCATAGCACTATAATGCATTGTAGCTAAAAATAAGAAATAATTCAAATATATATAAACTGGAATCAATTAATGCAGTATATCCATACCAGATAAAAATAAAGGCATATCAAGATATGACAAATGTATAGTCCAAAAAAAGATTTATTACCTGCCTAGGATGGGGTGGGGTGAGGGCAAAGATTAACTACAGTGGGCTCTAGTAATTTTTTGAGGTGATAGGAATGTTCTAAAACAGGATGGCGGTAAAAAAATAAAACAGGATGGGGGTGATAGATGTACAACTATAGTAATATGTTAAGTATCAGTGAAAAAAGTTAACAATATGATATGTGTTATACCTCAAAAAATTGGTAAAAATAAAATACATATCACTGAAATAATTCATTAAATCATAGAAGTATGGTTGTCAGAGGAGAAGTTATTTTAAAAAAACTTCTGTGCTTGTCCTATATTAGCAACCTTAATGATGGCATTTTGATTTTGAAATTTATTTGCAGTATTTGAGCATGAAAATGTTATTTCAATTTAAAGACATTCAGTCATACTTTTAATCTCCTAAGCGTTATCTAATATTTCCTAGGATTTATCTGCCCAAAGTGAATCACATTTTTATTAATATAGAGAAATGTCACTGTTTAGAAATTGACTCTTTGTAGAATCTTAGTGTTCTGCCCACAAGTTTCTCCCACTTATTTGTAGAGGTCCCCAGGACATAGACTGTCATACTCTACTCTTAAATTCAACACAGAATGACTATCATGTCCAGGACTGTGAAGACACAATGATGAAAATACCCCTACCCCCGGGATAGGGTAGCCATTCAGAGAGATACAAAACAGCATGGAACACTTCTAAAATGTTCACCTTCTGAAAGCTCTCAAAGGACAGGCCCAGGCATGACCATCGCTGCCAGTGCCTGTATAAAAATGTCTCTTCTTTGTTGTTCTACCAGACACCAGTGATGCTTTTATTAGTGGTACTAAGAGTATTCTGCAGGAGGACATTGCTGCTATTCTGAATATATTTTTCTCTATATTCTATTAAACATCTTCACTTGGGCTCTGAAACAGTATTGCTTGTGTTCTCAAACTCACAAGGCCCTTCATCAAAGCATTTCCTTCACTTTCTAACTGTAGATGATCTCTGTAACACACCAGACCAAGTCTTTCTGGTCACTGAGCAAATAGACATGAGGATCTATTTTTTTCTTCCCTCCTCATTTCCACCTACACACACTTACAACTATTACTTGTGAACTTACACATACAGATGTCTAGGGTAGGTGCCAGCAAAACAAACACATACACACACTTTTTTCTCAATAAACTGCTGTGAAATAACTAATCAATTAGCAGAGATGAAAGAAAATACCTTTATTTCTTAATTTTAACACTTATAAATATCAGTATTCATTAGAAAGAAGACTGCTTATTTGAGCACACTGTATATATGTGTTTTTGAGTCATTTATGTACAGCAAGATATCTTAACAAAAGTTAGTAGATGAATTTTGATGATTTGAATATTAAAATATGTCAGAATTTAATTATGGCAATTGTGATAGCAAAATGCTGTATCAACAGCAGACTTCCAGAAATGTTGTATTAGTGTTTTCCAAAAGCTTTTTTACTATATCTAAATAATAATGTCTTTCTTAATGCTTTCTTATATCTCTGAATATAAAACTAATTCATCCGTCTTACTGATTCAAACAGGAATATAAATGGCAGGAAGACATATCATGTTATAGCCTAATCTTGTAATTGCTTTAATAATGATAAATAGTATCTGCATAAGTGGGATGTGATTACTTTATCACCTACTACCAGAAGTATGTCAGGTTAGAGGCAGAAATCTAAGTTTGCATTCTTTTTATAAGCCTATAGTTACAAACTGTACAAGATTAGCTTCATTATAGTCTCTGATATACTGTCTTTCTTTCTCATACTCACACATAAATTCATACTACAAAATGTTATTGTGATACATCATTTAAAAATCATTCATTATAATTACACAGTTCAATGAATTTTAACAAGTGTTTATAGTCGTATCCACCACGAGCAAGATACAGAACATTTCCATTAACCCAGAATGTTTCCTCATGCTTTTCCCCTTAGCCCTGGCCTCTGGTAATCAGACCATCTACTTTCTTTAATTTAGCATAGATCTTTTGAGATTTTTCATCCTGTCACACCAATAAGTATCTTTTTCTTGTTGAATGATACTTCTTTCATCAGTGGATGGGCAGAATTGTTTCTATGTTGTTGACTATTATGAACAAAGCTACTATGAACATCTATGTAAAGATGTTTGCATGAACATGTATTTTTATTTTCTTTAACCAAATACCTTGCAATGATTACATAATAATCATGTATTTACATTTATAAGAAACTTTACAAAGTGGCTATAATAGGATTCATTCCTACCAACAATATCTGGCAGTTGTACCTGTTCTACACCTTTGCCAACACGTGGTATTGGTGTTTAAATCCATCCATTCTAGTCAGTGCTGTTTCATTTGTAATTTGTATTTTCCTGATGACAAATGATCTGGAGTAGATTTTCATTTGTTTCTTGATAATTTGCACTTTTTCTTTGGTGAAGTTTCTGCTGCAATATTGTACTCAATTTTTATTTATGTTGTTATCTTTTATATCTATTTATATATTCTGAATGCAAGTTCCTTTTTGTAAATAGTTTACATATACTTTCCCTCAGTCTGTGGTTTTCTTTTGTATAGGAGCCATGTTAATCTTCTCTGTATTACTAAAACTTTAGTATATGTGCTGCCAAAATGAGCACAAATTGTAAATTTTGATGAAATCAAAATTATCATTTTCTTATTCATCGTAAAAAACTTTGCCTAATCCAAGGTTATAAAAATTCTCTATGAAATTTTCTCTGTATTTTCTTCTGTAATTGTATGTTGTTTGTTTTCTTTTCTTTTCTTTTCTTTTAGTACTGGGAATTGAACCCACAGCATTTGCCAGCCATTTTTCTATTCTTTATTTTGAGACAGGGTCTCACTAAGTTGCCCAGGTTGGACTTGAGCTTGTGGTCCTTCTGCCTCAGCCCCGCAAAGTGCTGGGATTACTGATGTGCCCCACCATGCCTGGCCCTCTTCCATAATTTATATAGGGTTAGCTCTTAGGCTCAGGTCAGGGAACAATTTGACATTAACTTTTATATACAGTCTGATGTGAGAGCCAGTGTTCACTTATTCCATGTAGCTACTGAATCTTTCCACTGCAAATTGTTTAAATGACTAATTTCCTCTTACTGAATTAGTTTAGTACCTATTTTTTGAAAATAAGTTGACATAGATGTATAGGTCTATTTCTCAACTCTACTTTATTCCATTGATCCGTCTGTGCACTGATGGCAGTCTACTGCAACTTTGGTTGCTGTGGCATTATAGTAAATGAAGTTATACACTGTGAGATCTCCAGCTTTTTTAAAAAAAAGTGTTTCAAATTGTTTTAGCTTGTCTAGATTCTTTACAATTTCATATATATTTTTAATCATTTTTAGTTTTTACAAAAGAAAAGAGGTTCCCCTGAATCTTAATTGGAATCTCAATTAATCTTAATTGAATCTATAGATAAATCTGGAGAGACTTGACATTTTAAAAATAGTCCTCTGATCTGTGAAAAGAGTGCAATCTCTTTTAACAGTGTTTTGTAGTTTTCTGTGCACATGCTTTCTGTCAATATTATCTTAATGTATTTGAGGGTTTTATAATAATATAAATTTGTCTTTAAATTTCCAAAATTGTTCACACCATTATTCTTAGAAAGATACTAGAAGTAGCATCCAAAAAAAAAGTAGTATCAATTAAAAACCAAAAGAAAAAGTGATCCTAACTGGTAATTATTTCTAATGGAGAAGACGATGACTCTGGAATCATTGAATGAAACAAGCAATGCAAAGGAATTGTTATTGCTGACTACTTTTATGTCTAAGCATAGAAATTACTGTTTGTTTTGCAATGAACAACACCACAAACATTCCCAGAGACCTATGGAGAAGAAAAAGACCTAACTCTAGAATTAGGAGGCCTCCGTACTAATGCTGACAAATTATATAGTCCAAGAAAAATAAACCTTAAAAAATTTTCTTTCTTTTCATTGTTTATTGAACTAATATTTAGTGAACATTCAAAGAGCCAAACACTATGACAAGTACTATAAAGGGCCAAGGATTTAGCTCAGTGGCGCAGCACCTCCCTGGCAAGTGTAAGGTCCTGAGTTTGATTCCCGGTACCAAAAAGAAAATTGGAAGAATTAAAGTACATATGCATGATTCAAAATATAATCCCTGGTTACTGACAGGTAAAGTGAGACGAATAGGAGGTTTGATTTAGTGGCACACTAATAGAAATCTCAAGACCTGCAGCAGGTTTAAATTCCAGCTCTTATTATAATTTTTGAAAAGATTTTAAAATTACAAAATGCATGTGAATCAAGTTTTAATATACTGTATGGTGGGTAGATGAGGCAGTCCATTGTACCATTTCTTTCTCTCGATTCTCAAGCACAGTTTGGTAGTATAAGAACTCTGTAACATTAACAAATTTAATAAAAAGTAAATAATAAAAATATAACTCCACGATATACCCTTACAAAGGATAAAATAGTAATTTTTCAATGGTAAAAGCTGCCGGACACCAGCTGGACCAAATGATCAAAAGTGTCAGCAAGGGACTAACCCAGAGCAGGTGTCTCCTGATCTGATGAACCAGGATGAACTCAGTACCATGGTACTCCTACTGGAAGTGCATAACCTGAATCTTCTCAAGAGGAACCATCCATCAAACAAACTCAAATTGAGGGAAAACCTACAGAACTAGCCTGTATTTTTCATAAATGTCAATGTCATGAAATACAAAGACTCAGAAACTACTCCAGATGAGAAAGCTAAGAAATAACGACAATTGAATACCGTGCATGAACTCAGATTTGTGGGGAATAACTGTCATTATTGGAAAATTTAAAAAAAAAAGAAGAAGAAGAAGAAGAATCCTGCATACCCTCTCCTTCAGGGGTTATAATGAAGGCTTAAGTGAGAAACAGTTACATGAAATATTCTGGTAAAGTAAAATAAATTTAACATGCTACTGTTATTGTTATTATAACTATAGCAAGGGGAAAAATCCCACTTATAGGTTCTACAACTTTTTTTTTTGTTTGTTTGTTTCCTGTACCGGGGATCAAACTCACAACCTTGTGCTTGCCAGTCAGGCGCTGTGCCGCTGAGCTAAATCCCCAGCCCCTACAACTTTAATACAGAGCTATCACCAAAACAAAGAAGTAGCCCTCAAACAATTAAATGGATTGTAGCTAGAGAATCTGAAAAGTAAGCATTCCATGGCATACCAAAACTTTCTCTTGACTGACCCTGTAATTGTGTCATACAAACACCATCTAAATCCAGAAATGTAGATGAAGACCAATTTGACACTTTTTAACTCTATACGGAAAAGAACTGGTTTAAGATTTATGAATTTTTTCCTTCCAGATGAACAAGGTAGCCTTATTATTTCTATTGACAGGATATTTACTGTTAAAAAGTTTTGATTAAGCATGTGGCAAGCTTACAAATATGACATATGGACTGAGAATTCAGAAGTATACCTGAAGACATTATACAAAAGAATATCATAAAAATTCATTTCCCTGGTTTTAGATTGATACTCAAACAACAATACGTATGCTATTGGTCACTAAATCTTACAAACTGCCTGAAAAATACTCTTCGGGGTTTCCTATTTTTTTAGATTTGATTCTCATAAAGGCTTCTGGTGTCAGTTATTGGAAGAAGGTAAAACAAAATGCCTTGGAAAGAGTAAAGGAAGAAAATACCCTCCAATGGATTCTGATGTAAGTACAGTTTTAAAAATATAAATTAAATGTAAAAAACAATAATATCTACCTTATCTATTTTCTTAAAAAAAAATGATTGCAGGGGCTGGGGATTTAGCTCAGCAGCAAAGCGCCTGCCTGGCAAGTGCAAGGTTGTGAGTTCAGTTCCTGGTACCGGAGAAAAACCAAAAAAAAAAAAAAAAAGATTGCAATCAAGTTCAGCTTTCCTACAAATTAAAAGTAACATTTAAGGTTCTATACATGAAGGTTTTTTGTGTTGATTTTTCCAATTATGTACTAGTACTTGTCATTCAGGAAGAAAACAGTGGAATTTGACATTTTGAACCAGAACAAAAAGATATCTTGTTCAAAAAAAAACATATATATATATATATACATAAATATATTTACACAGAAATTTTAGGACTAAAAATGCTACCTGAAACCAAAGAAAGACATTATCTATAAGAAATAGGACTAAATAATTTCTAACTTTTTTCACTGTCAAATCATTATGTACTCTTAAGTGTAGCCAGAATAATATATTAATTACTGCTATAATGTACTAAGATTTGAGCTTTAATATGCTAATAAACTCAGAGAATTAACATATTTTCCAAATGCTAACATACTACCAGATAATTTAGGTTTTGAAGAATGGAAGCATACACATTGTGGTATCAGCATTTTATGTCTGTTCTGTTTCAGATAGTCACATGATGAACTTTAACGCTGTAGTTTTCTCAGTTGTTATATGCTATATTTTTACTTTAATGTTTATTTCACAAATTGCAAGGTTTATTCATATTTTTATTTAATAATCACTCAAGTTAGTAAATACTGTGGATATAAGAGTACAAGTAGATTATGATATATAATTTTTTATAACTCAGAAGTAAAAACATTTGGGATTTTTTCCCAACAATATTTAATATATTATGTTAAGTGACAATACTGAAGTAGCCTAAGAATCATCGGGTAATGCAAACTTACTAGAAAATTTTTATCTAACAAGACTTCGAGGACCATTTGTGATACCAGGCCTGATAGAGATAGGCCCTATACTCAACATGATCATATTTAAATTCTGTATGAGAGGCATGGGGAAGAGAAAGATTCTCTTGTTTTGGGAGAAGTTACATTCTGACAACTCCAGTTTTATTTGACTAATTTTTGAAATATTACTTTATACTATTATGTAAACAATCCTAGTGTAGCAAAAGAAATTAAAAGGCAATTTTATAGTATTTCAAGAAAGCAAGATAAAAATACATTATTTTTATATCAGAGCTATTTCCCCATATATTTATTAAAGCTAAACTGTTTAAAAGGTACTGAAGAATGAATTTCTTGTATGTCTAATATAGACATATTAAGAAACAGTACAAAATTTGTTGGTAGACACAGATAAGACAGAACCAATTTTTCAGGTTATCAAGTCTATCTCTCTCAGCAAGGTTATTGCATAATACATCTTGAGTTTATTTGAGGAAGTAAAGTGCCTCCAGAAAGGAGGCAAAAGTAAAGGACACTCCAAGAGGAAATAGAAATAGAAATATGTAGGGAAGATAGGAGTAAGCAGTATTCTCACCACACTGTTCACCTCTCCTTCTAGGAGGGAAAAGTTCCTTAGTTCTCTGCCTAAACACTATCAACAAAGCATATAGGATGTGCTACACAATTAATACAATTTTAATCCAATATGGTATACTTCATACTTGATTTTCTTGGTAGAGTGTTTTGTTTTTCTTTTTTCTTTTGTTTTCTAGAGACAGAGTCTCACTATGTAGTTCAGGCTGGCCTTGAACCCACTATGTAGCCCAGGCTGGCCCAGTACTTGCAGCAACCCTCCTGCCTCACCCTACTGACTAACTGGAATTATAGGCAGCCATGATTATGCCCTGATGATATGGTATATTTGATATTTAAACATAATCAAAGTCTATGAAATATACTGTAACAAACAAAATAAAATGTATTTCTATCTCTCCCTCCCCATTCAGAGCAGAGCATTTCTGTCAAGCTACTACAGAGATCACAACGTGGAACTCTCAAAGCTGCTGCACAAACTGGGGCAGCCTCTGCCATCCTGGCTGAGACAAGAGCTGCAGAAAGTGAGATAGCACTGAGAAAAAACTTCTTGAGAATTTATCTGCCATGTAATAACATACACCTTTTCCAAAGCTTCCAGAGCTACCGAAAGGCTGTCAAAAATATACCTCTTCAAGCAAGAAAAAGAACCAAGTTCCTTCCATATGCTGGCGTGTGGATGATTAGGGAAAGAAAAAATACCTGTTATAAGCCTTGAGGCCTGTGGCCTTCCTCATCAACCACAGCTGTCTGTGGGATGCTGTAGATTACTGTGCACTCATGTGGAAGTCAATAGCAATCAACGTACATAACAAACACAAATGCAAAATGTTCCATGTCATAGTAATATTTACACTTTTGTATATCAACTAAGATTACGTCTCTGTACATTTTTAGACCACTGTTTGCCTGTACGTATTTTTATTATTTGATTTTATAAAGTGTCCAACAAACAAAAACCAAAATAAACACCACAATATAACATATAGTTCCAAAAACATAACATTCATGAAAAATGCTTGCCAACATTTCACTTCACTGAAGTATTTAGAAAAAATGTAAATTATAATTTGTGTTAGACCAGACAGAGGAAAAGTTATATTTGAGCTTTATCTGTATCAAAAAAGATAAGTGCTAAAAAATTGATTTTTTCACATATATAATCTAGTACATTTGTGTAAAAAATGACTAAAGTTTCCATCATAATGTAACTGTTATATTGAAATGTATATATATAGTAAACCTGTCAGATGGTAAATAGAAACACACTGAGTATATCAAAACAGTAAATAATAATGTAAGTGTACTGATTAAATGTTCTAAAAGAGAGAAATGTTAGAGATCTCGATCTCAAGATATACTGTTGAGAATTGTATGCCCACTTGTGGTAAGCTATAAATCTACTGCAAAAGTCCTCTCTAGTTCTGCCAAAATGTATTCATGGAGTCTGAAGTATGTATCATCTCCAGAAAGAGATTAACTTTTAAATATAAATGACCTTTTTTTATGTTCCCCAGAATAAAACTTACTAACTGAAAACTAAGAACAGTTTCCCTAGATGATGTGTTTAGGCTATTCACATTTAAATTATTGAAAAACCACATTTTCCCACATGTTCAAATAAAATTGTATAAAGTATAGGTTTATAACAAAAAGTTAATATATGACTTGTTTCCAGTATTTGAAATGATACTTTTGTACAAAGCAGTGAAAAATAAGCAGGATAAATTCTCATATTTTGACAATATTTCATACATCATTCTCATGGAAGGTAATAGAATACAGTTAAATTTCCTGATTATCTACTAAATTAAATGCAGGACGTATAAAAATTAGCAAAGCATGGTTCTCAAAATATATTTACATTTATATTTTAAATGATATATATGACTAATAAAGTGTTCAAAAAAAGAAAATAAGTCATACTTATTTTCCTGTGTTACTATTTAATTTTAAATGTACTTTACACATGTATAAAATTTAAGTAGCAAGTAAATTCCATGCTATTGTTACCTAGCATTTATAATATAGAACTAAAGGAATGATTAGGAAAAAAGGTATGCAAGGAAAAGCTATAGCTTAATATTTCCATTGTCATTATAATATGTGAAATTAAACTCTATCAATTATTTACTAATTAGAAGAGAAGCTGTGATATCCTTCTACTTACTATAAATGTTTTAGTGTACTTTGTAATTATTAATCAAGTTTTTTAAAGTTTTATGTACCCAAAGAATACACTAATTTTTAAAACAAATGTCACAAAGAATTGAGAAAAAAAATTTTTAAACCCCTGACTAAAAACCATAATCAAAATCATTCGGGCAAATGTAGTAGACTCAACTTTCACGCTTACTACTGTCTCTTTTGAGGCAGCACAAGCCAAACATGTTAAGATAATCATTCATCTTTATTAATTTAAGAAAACAAGTCTGGCCCTGCAAAGGTCAGATTAGAACAACAGTAGACAGCAGCAGTGTTTCTGCTGATACAGGAAAAAAGAAAATGATAACTGATCTATATACGCTTCAAGGTAAGATATACATTTGAGCTTTTAAATAAAACTGCTGATGGCATCTTTTGTGTAGTTAAATTGAGTTAACTGTGCTCATCCTTTAAAGTAAATGTTAAAAATATACTCAGTGTTTATATAATGAATGGAGAGAAAAAGACAGTACCAAAATTTACTCATTCACAAGTTCATCTTTAGTGCTATGAAAAGCAACAAAATCTTTGACAGGATTTTTGATCACTTAATATGTCTTGGAGATAGCATAAAATTCTAGAGGTCATGCATACTTTTTATACTATACTTTATCTGATTATTATGCTATTCTGAAAGTAACAAAATATACCTGAGAAAAGAATGACAAATAATGTGACTTAAAACTAGCTTTGTATAGAATTCCCTTTTTCATTGCTTAAAATATGAAACTTCCTCAGGAAGAAATGAAATGGTTATTTCAATGTTTATAGTTATAATATTCTTGTCATTCACATTGAATGAAAATTACTGGAAAGATTTTTTTCTCTGAGTTTTTTAAAAGAACAAATCTGGATATACTTCTAATAGTGGCATGGTACCTCATATGTATAACAATAAACTCTGATAAGAAAATGAAGGTTTTGGGCCTGCTAATTTTAGATAATGAGATATTTGATCGTTTTGCCTTGGGGCAGTGGAAAGTTGTTACAGAAAATAGATACCACAAGCATAATTTTAAATGGAGGATGGATGAAAAGCTTTCAAGTAGGAAAGAAGTAAGTTCTTTTAATTTCATTTAAACTTTCAAAGATCTCTCTAATGTTAGATGTTTTGGGGTTTGTTTTGTTTTGTTTTTGTTTTTTAGTTCTAACAGATATAAAGCAGCGCCTATACCCGTGGAGCCCTAGAATAAGAGATAGAGAACCACATAACTGTTGCTTAACAGGCTTGAAAACTTGGATGGTTGTAGAACTTCTGACTCCCAATACTCTGTTCTGCTCCCCACAAATGGGGCACTTTTGAAGCCTTAAAAGTGGTTATCTATCTTTACAAAAATCTAGGAAGCAATCTCTACAAAAAAAGGAGGGGGCATCTTCATTCTCCACAAACTTTCTTTTCTGTATTCCAAGCCTTCCCTTCATTGACATCAAATTTTCTTATGCTGCAACCCATCTTGTCTTGGTTCATCAAGTGAATTTCCCATAGGCTTGTGTCCCACACACATTGCTCCTATCTAGAATATATCTTACTCTCAGTTTTCTTTCCAAAATGTTATCTTTTGTTCTGTCTACTCCAGGATCAACCAGTGGCAAGTGAATAAACTAATCCATCAGTATTAGTGTTAGTCGTGTGTGGTGGCACATGCTTGTAACCCCAGCACTCGGGAGGCTGAGGCAGGAGGATCATTGGGAGATCAAGGTCAGCCTGGGCTACAAAGTGAGCTCAAGGCCAACCTGAACTGCATAGCAAGACCCTGTCTCAAAAAGACAAAAAAAAAAAAAAAGTGAGTTATAGTGATATAATATTATGCTTTCCAGAGATATCAGCCCTGCATTTTCCTGGAAATACATTTTAAGTCCTAAGCAATGACTCACTAATGAGAATGCACTGAAGTGGTCAGACAGTTTGGTATGAAGGCATTTCTTTAATTTCAAATTACACTCTATAGCTAAATTCTATTTTGCTGAAGGTATTTCTGCTTGATTAGCATTTGCAACATAGCTGTTCTTTTCTCCCTATCTATATCCCCAACCTCCTCTCTCTCTCTCTCTCTCTCTCTCTCTCTCTCTCTCTCTCTCACTCACACACACACACACACACACACACGCGCGCGCGTGCGCGCACACACACACAATCATCTCCAAGCAAGTTTTGGTAGCAGTCATGGTGGAAGGCCCTTTAAGTATTATTTCTGCGTTAGCTTCAAATGTTCATCATCTTTTCATTTACTTTCTATAAGAGCTGACTAAATTTCCAGTCATGAATTTGGCCTTTCAGAATGAACACTAAAGACAGAGTGATAGTGAATTTTATGTCAACTTTACTGGGCCAGAATAAATATTATTTATGGGCATGCGTGAGAAGGTGTTTCTGGATGACACTACCATTTGAGTTAGTGGACTCAGTGAAACACATGCCCAGTGTGGGTCTGAATAAAGCAAAAGGTGGAAGAAGAAGGAATGCCCCTTTTTGTCTTTCTCACTGATTGACCTGGGACAGTTCATCTCACCTCTGTGAAGTTAGGATTTATACCAATGGCTCCATTTGCTCTTATGCCCTGTCTCAGGAGGGGCCTGAGATTGAATTGAATCATGTACCACTATCTTCACCCAATCTCCAGCTGTCAGACAGCAGATCACTGCACTTCTCAGCATCTGTAAGCCTATGATTCAATGTCTCATAGTAAATCAGATAGATATTTTACCAGTACTGTTTCTCAGGGGATATACAGTGTGACGTGGATTTCATTCCCAAGAAAATTTAGAATCTACTTTCTATAAGCCTCTCACTTGTGGCCAAGGGTACCTAACAGAATTGAGGGTTCACTTCTTTCCATACAGCGCTACTACTAGTTCTTGCCATTTAATGTCTCCAGTTTTTCTCCATAAAAGTTCTCTATAGTCAATGTTTAGCTAAAGTTACAGAGTCAAATTTATTTCCTTATTTATTACTATATTAAATCTATCAGCCTCCCTTTATACTTTCTTCCATTAATCTTTTAAGCATCCTAATCTTCAGCTATCATTTCTCCACCTATTCCCAAAAGTTATACAGACAAAAATTGATGTCACTGAAAGTAGAACAAGCTTCCTATCAACCATAGCCTTTGGCACATCTCTTAGGGAAGGAGGAATTATGAATAATGTCCGTAAGTTAAAATTGCCAATTTAAGTCAAATATCTCATTTACTATATTAGGGTTTTCCAGAGAAAGAAATAGTACCAAACAATATAGCTATAGATAAATACATACATATATGTATGGGGGGGAAGGAGGGAGAGAGTGACTGAAATAGAGAAATTGTGTATTTTTTTTTCACATAATATTAAAAGTAAGGTCCCATGATCTACTTCCTGCAAGCTGTAGTCCCAGGAAAGATATTGGTGCATTTTAAAATCCTGAGAGCCAAAAGCTATGGTGGCACATGCCTGTAATCCCAGCACAGTAGAAACCTGAGGCAGGAGGATCACAAGTTCGAACTCAACCTGAGCAACTTAATAATTTAGCAAGACCTTAGCTCAAAATAAAAAAGGGCTCAGTAAGTAGCTTGGTGGGAATTCTGGATTCAATTCTGCATAACAAAAAAAAAATTTAATTTAATTTTGTTTAAAAAAATGAGAGTCAAGGAGCCATAAACCTGAGGTGAAAGCTGTGACTCCCATTCTGCTCTGCTACTCAGCAGATATGCTCAATATTTTTTTCTCTGAAATGAACTTTGCTTTCTAAAGATAAATTTTTTTCCTTCACTGTTGCTGTTCTCACAAAATAGGCCCTATAATGCAAATTATCCGGCTCTGTAGTGCAGAGAGTGAGTGGGTCAGTACCTGCCAGGCAAACTCTGAGGTTAATCTCCATGCTGGAATGACTTCCTTACTCAGTGGGAGTCACGCCCCACTGAATGCAAAGGCTGGACACAGGGCCGACATGCGTGCCACTGGAGGACAGTGAGTCACCATTTTGTACCTGGCCTGTAACAGCATGGAAAAGTCATCATCATGCTCACCTGTCCCGGGGAGTTAAACCTCTGAGCAACGTGCCTCCAGCTCCTTAGAGCTCATTTCTGAGAACTCTAGTCTTCAATTATTGCTCCCCACAACTGGAAACAAAATGAACAACTATCGAGGGTTTAATTCACCTTGAGGAACTGCCTAGCAGTCGTGGGAAGATATAAAATTAATTGTGAGAACAGAATGTTGATCTTTGATTCCAAATAGGTAGTGAGACCATTGCCGCAGGCCCACAGCATTTTCTGCATAAGCTGTACATTTAGCAGCTCCACGGGCTACCACTGATACAAACCACTATGTGAATTACGCTTTTGGAATTGTACAAAATGATGGACTTGTCTTTCTGTTTCTCAAATGGTGGACAATGCAACTCTAATTTCTATCTTTAAATAGGACCCAAAAGTTCAAGTTGAAGCAGTGTTTGACAGCAGTCTGGCACCCTTTCTGAAATCTACACCCCAACCTGGCCTCTTACCCTGGTCAAACTACTTATTTCTCTGTGCCTCAGTCTCCTAAATTATAAAACAGGAGAAATCAGGGTGTTTGGAAGATTATAGGTAAAACACTTCAGAGAATAGTATGCAAAGTCAAAGGAATAAATATTCCAATAAATTGTAGTTTCTACTATTGAAGAAGACAGGGTCTCCCTTTTCTCCAATCATTGGGATTCTGAAATGCTCTGGGCTTGAAAGTATGAGAGCAAAGAGCACTAAGAACTGATCAGTGTTTATCTCAAACAGCCAGTCAGAGTTCTTTCACTCTTCTACCTTTTTTGTTCTATTCAGTCCTTTAATAGATTGAACACTGCCCATCAACATAGTAAGTCTAACCTTCTCCGGAAACACCCTCACAACCACATTCAGAAACAATGTTTAACCAGCTATGTAGGCATCCTATGACCTAATCGAACTGACATAAAATTAGCTACATTTACTTAACTATATTTTCTAGGAAGCCAAAACAAATTTTACAATTTCAATTTTACAATTCAAATGCTCATAGCAGAAAGTCTCCAAAATATTGTTAAGAAAAATATATTTGCCCCTATCTCACCATACAGAAAACTGAATTAAATGGAATAAAATGTGAGACACTTGCAAAATATACAGAACCTGTAACAAATTTTACATAAGCCTATCTATATCAAGGTGCTTCTTGGTTTTGAGGGATAAAATTAAGTACAGGAAATCCCTGCCATTTACATTTCTGATGTAAAAATGTTCTGTTCAATTCAATAACTAAAAAGGAAGGCAGGGGCTGGGGATTTAGCTCAGCGGCAAAAGCGCCTGCCTGGCAAGCGCAAGGTCGTGAGTTCGGTTCCCGGTACCGGAGAAAAACCACAAAAAAAAAAAAAAAGGAAGGCAGACCTTGCTCTTAAATACTATGAATAATTTATACAGTTGGACCAAAGAAGGTGAAACTTCCTTTCTCTATTTGGTAAATGACATCCTAATCTGATTCTTCTAAGGTTAACAGTTTACCTAGAAATGAGCTCATAATGCTATATACTCCTATTAGTAACCAGGAGAGGAACAGAAGACAAAGAAATGTGAGGGCTTGAGCTCTGACTTGTCACCCATTAAAAGAATACCACTCAAAAGGTATAGAAAAATACAGAGGTCTTTCACCCTAAACTTCCATCCCTTAAAAATGGTGTGTACTCCACCCTTTTCACATCTTTGGGACCAAACGGATGACATAAACAACTTCACGGAGGTAATGGTTTATTTTGTTTAAGATTTTCAGAGATTTCAGTCCATGGTCACCTGGCTACAAGGCAAAACATAACTGAAGAGCACGGTGGAAGACAGCTGATCACCTCATGGCAGCCAGAAAGCAGAGAGAAAAAGAAAAACAGGCAGACAGAGAGAGAGGAAAGGGGCAGGGACAAGAAGAACCCTTCAAAGGCATGCCCTGAATAACATACTTCTAAGTAGGTCCCACCTTCTTATAACCCATTCAGCTAAGAACTCATCAATGGATTGGTGCATCATTAGTGCTCTCATGACCCAGTCAGCTCTCCAGCTCCCACCTTGGAACATTGTTGCACTGGGTATCAAGCCTCCACACGTGAGTCTGTGGGGGCAGTATTTCAATCATAATAAATAGTATGCATTGTTTTTCTTCTTTCCTCCTCCTCTTCCAATTGTCAACAGTGATATAAGGACCAGGTTGACTGCAAGACCAGGGCACCATAAAAGCCAGAATAACTGGTGCCACAATGCCTCCAAAAAAAAAACAAAACAACTACTAATCTGTATGTTTCACAAGAAATTCCTTATAAAAAATAGCACAGTCATAATGGAAGATACTAAACCCTAACCCACCCCAGCAATTCAACAAAAAGCCTGCCCTTTCCTCAGGTTGCAGGGCAGCCTGGTTTCTCTTTCAACTCATACTGTTCCCCCTTCTTGTGGAGCTGAAGCCCCATTAAAGTCCTGCCTTTATGCTCCTGATAGTCAACTCAATCTGGTTTCCATCACTTCATGAGGAAAGATTCCAAGATGATACAGAGTTTCACTAGACAAGATGGTAGCAATTCACCAATGGTTGTTCTATTGCATACTGTTGTCTTTTAATTCCTATCATTTTGTTTTGAAACCCTGTATCATTTTTAATATTCTTGTTTTGTTTTGTTTATGTCTGTGATGTTGGCATTTTACTATTGTTCTTTTTTTTTAACTATTCTCTTTAAAGTAAAAAAGAAACAAAGAAAGCTAGATGTCTCTTACCAAAGAGTGAAGCTCTTGAGATTCATCCAGTGTGAGCAGGTTATGAGTGAGGTCCAGATGTTTCCTCTCATCTTGTGTCCATTACTATGGCTACCTTAGAGGAAAAAAATGACAAAACTCTTAATTTGACTGTGTTTTAATTAAAAGAGATTTAGAAATTCCAAAAGTTATGATACATATCTTGAATATGGACAATTACAGAAAACTAAAGAAAGCTAAATTTCTCCACAAGGTGTAGATTATGGAATTTGAACCTACTGTATAAGCATTATATCTCAAATCTAATTAGCAACAATAGAGACTCAGAGGAAAAGAATTGTCAAGATTAAGACTATTTATAGAGTCTCCCTTAATTTAGATGGTTTACAGATAGGCCTAGCGATACAGAGACTCAAGTCCATAATGAGGCATAGCCATAGATTGTTTTCACCTTGGGGTAGATAAACCCTAAGAGCAACACTCATGTAAAACCCTATCTCCTTGAGTATAGGCATGACTTGTGAACTAGCACACCACACACTGACTCTGTCAAGGAATACTATTGGCTCTATCTTTGACTATATCCAACTTCAGTGCTTTCATTCTATTCTTTATCCTGGATATCCTCCCTGTTTCCATGTTTGTCTACAACCATTGACTATACACCCAACACCCAGACTAACCCTTTTACAAATTCAGTTAGAGCACAGCTCCATTAAAAGTCCTGCAACAGCTTTCTTTTATAATCAAGCTATAAATCATAGTCCTTAAGGGATCTGTGAAGCCTCACATGATTTGGCATCCATTGCTTTTGTGAGCTCACCTTCTCTTCCCCTCCTCTCATTTTGCAGCAGCTGCCCTGGCCTCCTTGCTGTCTTGTAGGGCTTCGGTGCTGACAGGTGGCTAACTTCCACTCTTTATTTGGGTTTTGCTTAAATGTTCCCTTCTCACGAAGATTATCTTATATAAAATTTATTTCTTATATAAAATTTATTTCCTCCTTACCCTGAAACTTTGAGTTCCTATTCCCTCAGACTGTCTTTAAAAACCATATCATCTATAATCTTGTATCTAATTATATAATTTACTAATTTTATTTTTTATTTTAAAGAGAATTTTTTAAAACAACAAAATAATAGCAAGATAGATAAAAACAAAACAAAGCAAAAACAATAAAAATGATATAGAATTTCAAAACAGAATGACAGGGATTAACAGTGGTTGTTATATTACATACTGTTCAACAAAGTTTCTCAGATTAAAAGCAACTTTGTAAGAATGCAAGATTGTATCATTTCTAATGGTTTTTGTTTTTTATTCTCTTTAATTTACTGATTTTATTATATCCAATGTCTTCTACTCAAATAGGCTTCTTGAAAGCAGATATATTTGTCTATTTTCTTTCATGTATGTATCCCCACATCTATGTTTCTAGTCTCAGATACATATTGAGCAATCAGTAAATATGTGTTGAATTAATTAACATTTATCAATAAATAGCTGGGGAAGAAAGATGCAAGTAGGCAAAGAATGACAAGTTCAACATGATTGTTATGGCTTATACCTAGAGTATTCCCCAAAGTCTCATATGCTCATATGCTCATATGCTCATATGTGGGGTTTTTTGGAGCTGGCTGGATACAGGGCATGTGATACTTGGATTAAGAAAGTGTTGTACTACATTAGTCCATTGACGGGAATTAATATAGTTCTGGATGTGGATAATAGAAGTCCCAGCCAGGGTGTGGGTGGCACCAATCAATAGGCTTATATCCTAGATGGAACATACAGAGAGAAAGGAAAGGCAGGCATCTTGCTGCTGCTTGCTGCTCACTGCCTTCTGCCTTCAACACTGTGAACTGTTTCTCCTCCGTGATGCCCCTCTGCTATGCTGTCCTGCCTTAGACTCAGACAGCTATGGACTAAAACCTCTACAAACCGTGAGCTGAAATAAACCTTTTCTCTTTTAACTTTTGGTGTCAGATATTTTGTCTCCGCAATGAGAAAAGTAACTAACACAATGACATATTTTCTTAAGTGTCAGAAAAAAATGTAACTTTTTATAAATTAATACATTTGATCAACAAAGACATATATCTCCTCAATTACACAAATATTTATAACTGTCTTCTAAATAAAAAGAAACAAATTTAAAACTTAAGAAACAAAGGATTCCTAATAAAGAATTAAAATTAGTCTTATAATTTTTAAATGTAAAGCCAAGAAAAACTACTAAATATTTTCAATACTTTCAATACTTTCAATACTAAATATTTTCAATACTGTTCTTTCTTACCAAAAGAACATACTGCCAGTGTTGTCCTACAAAATAAAGAAACAGGTTTGGAAAGGATAAATAACTTTTCCAAGGTGACACAAATGGCAAAAGCATCAATGAAGTTTCGGTTCTCAACCACTCAGACTACATCCACACCCCAATTCTAACTTTATGTTAATTATATTACACTCAATGCCTCAATCCACTCATCTGTAAACTTGAGATGTTAATTCCAAACGCTTCATAAGACTGTCTGAAGATTACATGCATTGACACATAGTACTAAATAAACATCAGCTACAAACATTTTTGTAGTATAATAAATAATTGCTACTTTCAAGACCTCTTTTATGCACATTCATATTTAAAATATCCCCTCTTACCAAAAACCAAAAAACAACAACAACAACAAAAAAAAAAACTAAAAAAATCCACAAGGAGCTGGGGATTTAGCTCAGAGGCAAAGCGCCTCCCTGGCAAGCGCAAGGTCTTGAGTTCGGTTCCCGGTACCGGAGAAAAACAAAAACAAAAACAAAAAAAAAACAAAAAAAAATTAAAATATCCCCTCTTTATTTTCACTCAGTTCTGTGCAGTATCCTAAAGAATGGTGAATATTCAAACTTTGGGTTGGTTTGATGAAATTTATATCCTGAGTCCCAGGGATTTCTTTCATATAAGCTTCTGATCTCTAAAACATACTGTACATTTACATAAATTATCATACAGATAAGGATGTTAAACAAAAAAATTTGAATCATTTCTTTGGTTCTAATTCCATTTTTTTGTAATTTTACTTAGAATTTAGTAAAACTACTAACACATATACTAAATTTAAAAAGTTAAGATTTTTCTAAATTCAGCTCAAGCTAAAGTTTTTCAAAGAGTATTAAATATGTTTTGTCAATTCTCTGAGGGATCAAATAGAAATTAATCAATATAATCCTTAGTGCTGCATAAAGAATCTAAATGTCTAACAAGGAGACCTCAAGACAGTAATAATATATTCTAATTATAAACACTAGGTAGTAGGGATCACTTTCAAAGTATACCATAAGTTTCTCTGCAAATATTTCTGTCATAAAATGTGAAATAAATTCCCATTCTAGGGAATGGGAAGAAATATTCAATTTAAAACTTTTAGCAGAGATAGAGGTAAGATGTACTTAAAGGTAAAACTTATTTCTCAATTTTGTTTTGATATACTCTCTAAAATTCTCTTTTCCTTTTGAATATTAAGTATAATTTCCCAGAAATTTTTGCCATTTTTATCACTCTAGCTTTGTTAGTCAATAAACATTTAATCGAGCATATAACACATAAAAAGTATTACTACAGGAAAGATATGACTACGTCTTGTCCTATAGTAGACTAGGAAAAAATATCTCATTTCTCCAACAGAAACATTGTCTACTTTGATATACTCCACATTAACAATGTATTAACTTAAATACTTCATACAATAGGAAAATGAATTAAATTTGCATTTAATTGATTTAATGTGGTAAAAATCTATACATCAAGTCTATAGGTAAAAAAGCTATGGTATAATTCACTTGTATTCTTAGAAAAGCCATCTGAAAAAACTTGTTTCTGTCCAGTAGAAGCTAAAGCTTTCAAAATTTAGTGAAGATATTTATTATACAAAACTGGAGACAATCAGGTAGGTTGATAGAGCCATTAGGTAACTGACATTTTCATGTTATTATTCACAAAAACTAGGGGGTATGATAGACATTGTGAAACGAAAGGAAAATGCTCAAAAGTAGAGGGCAACTGGGGTGTGGGAAAAGAGAAGTGAAAGAAGGGGAAATTATGCAAGTATGTATATACAGGATAGCTAACATAGTTGTACTACTGTCTTTTATTGCTCTACAGAAAAGAACAGTTAATGATTACTTGTTTGATCAATCTTGTATGTCTCTATTTGTTTTCCTGAGAAACCACTTTGAAGATATCAGTAAGTAATACAACCATGGTTCATTTCCTACAACTTTGTCTGTAACTCTGTTTTGTTTGTATTATTCTTATGCTATTTTGTAAATGGATGTCTGTCTGTTAATATATTTTCCTTCTTTTATTTTTTAAAATAAAAAACATTATTATTCACATATATATCAATACATTTGTGCATAGTCAAAAATAAATATTCTCAATACCTTCTAGGGATTTAAACACATACCTAAATAATAGAATAACAGAGACACCTAGTGGCCTCATAAAAATTGACATTTCACTTAATTTTGTTTCATTCCATTAAGTTTTACTTAAACAAATTCTTATCTTTCTACTATTATAGATATTTACAGTCTTTATGGATAGTGGCTCAAAGGTATGTTGGAATGGGGTACTATGATAAATGTCTCACATCGTGAAACATCTATACTGCACTTTATGAGGAGAAAAAAAAGATAAGAAAAACAAGAACAGTTTTTGAAGTGGAATTAAATTTCCCAGATATATCTAGAATAGAAGCATCAGATATTTTACAAATACTCCAAAGCATTAATAAGATATTCCATGTTAACATATTAAATGTTGTCTTAGTTACTCTCCTCATGACTGAGACAAAACACCTGACACCCAAAGTTAAAGGAGGAAAGCTTTGTTTAGCTTGCAGTTTTTTAAAGGTTTTAGTCCATAATGCAGTGGTGCCAAGGAAAGGCGGCACATGGTAGAGGGACAACTATTCTTGGTGATGGAAGACCGCAAAAGCAACAAGGAGGTAAGACAAGACTCTTTCTGTCCCTTATACTGTATGGTGAGTATAGAACTCACACCCTTAATCCTAGTCAGAACTACTGACAACAAAATCAGTGGACTGATTTACTAATCACACCCTATAGATTCAGCCACCTCTGAAAAGCCCTGTGACCTCGTGAGGCTTTGAGGGGACATCTAGACACAAAACATAACACCTTGCTACCTCTAAGTCAATACCAATCTCTCATCTTACTGCACTACCATAACTGGTTTTCCTGTTCCAAACCTTTCCCCTGTGACTACACTAGTCTCCTCTAAACGAGCTTTTAGAACATGTAAACCCTTAACTTAATTATGCCATTCATGTTCTCAAGTCTCCAGTGACAAACTCACTCAACAAAACTAAAAACTGTACAGTGACCAATAATCCACAAGGAGCCTGCCATTACTTTTCTCACTTTGCTTCCTACTGGCCTACTGTATTCTAGCCAAACTGATCTCCACACTTTGTCCACTGCACATCCAAATTATGAACTATATTTGCTGCATAATGAATTATTCCAAAATGTAGTGGCTATAAATTTTATTCTTACACATATTCCTTTTCCATCATTTTGTTTCCATGTACTGTATTTGACACAAAATAATTATATATATTTAGTAGCACAAGACAATCTTTCAAAAGATGTGTGATAGTCAAATCGGAGTAATTAGCATATTTATGACCTCAAACATTTCTGTGTTGGAAAAATTCAAAATTCTTTCTTCTGAGGGCTTCCGGCGCACAGGGAGCTGCGGGTGGGGAGTGCCAGCCTTCTGGCTGGCTAGCTTCCTGCCTGCTGGCTCCCGGAGGGTGGGCCCCCTGTGCACGGGGAGCCTCGGGTGGGGAGCGCCGGTCTTTTGGGGCCTTCGGGCCGGCGACTCATTCCCGACCTCGTCGTTCCCCGGACGGAGGACTTCCGGCGCACAGGGAGCCTCGGGCGGGGAGCGCCAGTCTTCCGGCTGGCTAGCTTCCTGCCTGCTGGCTCCCGGAGGGTGGGCCATGCAGCGGCGAGCGCTATTGCACGCCGCCGCCCCTCAATTGCTATCTATCATGACATAGAGAAACAGTGACACAATTGGCCCACCATGCACCTACAGCAGTTGCCCACCCACGGATGCGTGTGAATCATTGAAACTTTGAACAACCCCTGGGAATGCATGCCATACAATGGGCCAGTCTTGCTCCTGCCATTGGGAACCAGAAAGGTTCAGAGTCAGCGGAGGAGCAGCTGCTGAACAAGGACTCAGAGAACATGAGAATGCAGAGCAAGCCCACGGAGTTAGAGGTCCTGTGGACTGAGGTCCCCAGAGCCGCTCGGAAGCTGTAAACCAGGAGGACCTTGCACAACACTTGCAGAGACTCATTGGAAGCCATTCTTCCCCTGACAGTACAGGCTGTGGTGGAGCTCCGGAGAAGTCTGCAGCAGGATTCCTGCTGACTGTGCTGACAGTTGGGGAGAGGACACTAACTGGTTGTGGGGTCCCAAAGCAATGGGAAGCTGGAGAGAAAAAGCTACAAAGAATGGCTTTCACCCCAGATAGCTCACTTGAGATGTTAGTAAGAATTGCCTCCTCAGTACTCTATAGCCATGATGAGGAGGAGGCCAAGGAGAGAAAACAAAGAGACCGAGAAAAAGCAGCTGCTTTTGCTGCACCACTAAGAGAAACAGATCCCAGGTCTGATTCCCGGGGCTCCAAGAAGAACTCGACAACTGCATTCATCTGCTACCACTGTTAAAAGCCAGGCCACCTCAAGAGGAACTGCCCTAAGAGGCCCCATGGGCCATGCCCTGGATGCAAAGGAGACCACTGGAGATCGGTCTGCCCTCTGAGGTGGAGGCCCCAGAGATCAGACCCATGCTTCCAGTTAGTCCAACAGGAATGAGAGGGCTTGGGGCATGGTCTGCCTTCTCCCTCTGGCCAGACCGTCATCTCCATCGAGGAGCCCTGGGTAATCATGACTATGGAGGAACAAGAAAACAGCCTGTTGCTAGACACAGGTGCAAGTCTCTCGGTCCTTCTTTTCAATCCTGGCCTTCCTTCCAGCCATCATACCTCAGTGAAAGGAGTCACTGGTGAGGAGGTAATGTGCTATTTTTGACAACCCTTAGGCTGTAACTACTTATTAGATCCTTCTTGCATATCTCTGTCTTCCTGAGAAACCACTTTGAAGATACCACCATGTATTACAGCAGCCACTGATATTTTCCTACTAATCTATCCATAACTGTGTAAAGTTTGTAATGTTCCTATCCTATTTCATAAATGGATGTATGTTTATTATTATGTGTTTCCTACAACAACCATTGAGAATAGTTAATGATTTTTCAATAGGTCACTCATGTATAGCTCTATTTATTTTCTTTAGAAGCCACTTTGAAGATACCAATGTATAGTACAGCAACTCTTGATAATCTCCTACCTCTTTTGTCTGTAACTCACTATTATTTGTCTATTTGTTTTCCTGAGAAACTATTTTGTAGACAATAATATGTAAAATGATAACCATTGATAATTTCCTACCATTTTGTCTGTAATTTGCTAAGTCCCCCCTATTATTATGTTATCCTTCTTTTATTCTTTAAAATAAAAAAAAAAATTCTTTCTTCTAACTATTTTGAAAGATAGTAAATTATTACTAAGTATAGTCACCCCATGGTGCTATAAAACACTAAAATGCATTCCTCTTATCTAGTTATGTTACACCCCTTAACCAACCTATGTCTCCCTTTCCTGCTGATGGTGCCCAACCTCTGGTAACCACAATACTACTCTTTACTTCTACCTGATCAACTCTTTTAGCTTCCACGTGTGATAACACATGGTGTTTGTCTTTCTTTACCTGTCTTCATGTAATATAATGTCCTCCAGGCTTATCCATATTGCAATTGACAATATTTCAATTTTTGATTGCTGAGTAATATTGCATTGTGTACATACACTATATTTTCTTTATCCATGCTCCTACTGATAGACCCTTACTAAATCCACTAGATTCCATATTTTGGTTGTTATGAATAGTGTTGCAAAAAATGTAGGAACGCAAATACCTTTCTAACATACTGATTTTCTTACCGTTGTGTATATACTCACTGTTGGAATTGCTGGGTCAAATTGTACTAACTTATATTATTAAAACTGTGCCTAAGAGTTTCCTTTTCTTTGCATTCTCGAGATTTGTTACTTTTTTGTTTTTTGGATAATAATAGCCATTCTATCTAAAGTGCAGTGATATTTCACTGTGCTTTTAATTTGTTTTTCTCTCATGATTGGTAATGTTGAACATTTTTTCACACACCAGTTGGCCATTTGTATGTCTTCTTTTGAGAACTGTCTATTCAGATTAGCCCATTTTTAATTTGGAATAATTCTGCTTTTCAGTTTAGTTCTTATGTACTTGATATTAATCCTTTGTCAAAAGAATAGTTGGGAAAAGAAGAACAGTTAAAAATATTTTCTCCCATTCTTTAGGTCCTCTCTTCCCTCTGTTGATTTTCTTTGTTGCCCACAAGCCTTTTATTTTCACATAATTTTTATCGTCTATTTTTTATTTTGTTTCCTGTGCTTTTGGGATCAAACACAAAAATTCTTTGCCTAGCTCAATGACATGAAGTACTTCCCTTATATTTTCTTGTTTTATTATTTCAGATCTTACATTTAAATCTTTAATCCATTTTGGGTTTTTGTTGTTTGTTTGTTTTTTTACTATGGTAACAGATAAGGCCTCTAGTTTCATTTCTCTGCATGTGGATATTCAGTTTTCCTAGCATCGCTTATCGGAGTCATTTTCCTTTCCTCCATGCATGCTCATGGTGCCTGTCTTGGTTACTTTTCTCTCCTTGCTGAGACAAAATATGCAACATCCAAAATTAAGGAAGGAACAGTTTATTTAGCTCACAGTTTGTGGAGGTTTTAGTCTATAATCAGCTGGCTCCAAGGCAGGGTAGCATGGCACAGGGGCAACACTTCAAGGCAGCAGGAGGTAGCAAAATAGCAAAAGCACAAGGCGGGGAGTAAGCCACTTTTCCTCCCTTATACTGTATATCAGCTATCTGCCCACACCCACATCATCTCCATTCCCTCCTCTTCCACAAGCAGAGGATGTTTACAAAGGGCAGACTCTGGCCTCCCTGGTGAATCACTTAGTTGAATTTTTAAACTTCTTAAGTTAACACAATGAACAACATCCTAGAGAGGTAAGGGCATGTCCTTTTCACCCCAGAATGTAGAACTGCTGAGTTATTTAGTTAAGCTTCTATAGTTCAGGTTGACACAATGTAACAACCATAACAGTGTCTTTGTCACAAATCAGTTGGTTATAAATAGATAAATTTATATTTTGAATTCTCTATCCTGTTTGATTTATCTACGTTAGAGCTCTGTCATGGAAGAACTACTAGGAAGTATATAATTAGGGCTTTGACCTTATACAGTCAGCATCTACAGGGATGAGTTATAATTCATGAGAATGGACTAGAATTGTCATTGATTTCTACCCAGTTATAAGGTTTAATTTTGATAATGGGAGTGATCTTTAAGACAAATCTTTACCATTTTCTTATGCCATACTGTTGGGTTACTAGAGCTTGTAACATTTTGAAGTCAAATAATGTGACTCCAGATTTGTACTTTCAGCTTAAAATTGTTGTAGCTATCGAGAGTCTTACGGATCCATCTGAATTTTAGGGTTGTTCTAATTCTGTAGAAAACGTCATTGGTATTTTAATAGAGATTGCATTTAATCTATTGCATTTAATCTAAATTATCAATATTTATTTTTCCATTCCATGAACATGGGATATCTTTCCACTTTTCTGCATGTCCTCCTCAGTTTTTTTATGTGTTTTATAATTTTGATTGTACTTTTGATTTTTAAAAAATTTATGTCTATGTTTTTGTTTTGATTTTGTTTTGTTAATAATCATAAATATGATTGTTTTATTTCTTTTTCAGATTGTTATTGGGATGTAGAAACTCTTGTCTTTTATAGGATGAGTGAATTTACCGGTTCTCACAGTTTTTGTGGAGTTAAGGTTTACTATACATACGATCATGTTGTTTACTATCTCACACTTTCTGTAAGTCCGCAATCAAGTGTGGTTGCACATTACAGGCTGCAACTCCTGCGCCTATAGTAATGTGTAGCAATCTCAAGGCTCAACTGATTAAGGCTCAGCTTTCAAACTCATTCACATGGGTTGTTGGCAGAATTCAATTCCTCATGAGCTACTGGTCTGAGAGCTTTAATTCTTTGCTGGATGCTAGCCAAAGCCAGCCTCCATTCCTTGACAAATGGACCTTTCAGACATAACAGCTTGCTTTATCAAAACAATCTAAAAAATCAAAAAGAAGTGGTCAAAAAACACAACTCTGTCTCTCATAGCCTACGCTCAGAAGTGGCACTCATTACTTTGTCATGCAAAAGATTTGTGTAAAGAAATAACATGAGGTTAGGATAATGGGATTTAGCCTACCACACCCACTGTGGTCCCACTAAGTGACCAATGGTCACTTTGAATATTCTTCCATATATGTATCTACATGCATTACTCCTTCACCTTCTTCAAGTCTTCAACTTAATATCACCTTCTTGATGATACTATCCCTGAACGACTTTTTTTAAACTTTAATTCCTACTTCCACAGACTTTACATTTCCTGGTTTTTTTCGTACAATTTATTAACTTTAACATGCTATATATTTACATATTGTAGTTTATTTCTACTTTAAGTTAGTTAATCTAGTACATTTCCCATTCTGTCCTTGGTTGTTCCAGATTAAAGCAAGCCACAGAGACATTTTAGATTTAGTAGAAGTAAAGAAGTAATCACTTACTGTACTTCTGTGCTCAGTGCAGGGCATGAGACAATGCTGCAGACTGTGCAAGCTGTTACTTATCTGTTTGCTCATTTATAGATGTAAGGCCATAAGTCAGTTTTGTTCAATTCATGGCAGGTCTTTTCTTCCAACTTTTAAGAAGTCTGGCACAAGGGTCACCAGCTTGTCTTAAAGATCAATCCCATTATCAAAATTAAACCTTATAACTGGGTAGAAATCAATGACAATTCTAGTCCATTCTCATGAATTATAACTCATCCTTGTAGATGCTGACTGTATAAGGTCAAAGCCCCAATTATATACTTCCTAGTAGTTCTTCTATGACAGCGCTCTAATATTATTATGTCTACTTTTTGCCACTAAACCATAAGCTCTATGAAAGTTTTAAAAATGGTTTACTGTTGCAGCTCCAACAACTTGAACAGGGCCTGGCATAGAATAGAAACTCATTAAATATTGATGAAAAAATTTAAAACCTAAGGCACAAAATATATAAAAGATGGCAAAAAAGGGAAGCAGTCAATATTCACTAATGTTCTAGAACAAAGATTACTACAATAAATAAGAACTGAGATGTGTCTTAAAAAATAGGCAGAAAGTACGAGGAATACAGTATATTCTACACTATAAAATAGCATAAATAAAAATGAGGCTGAACATACTAACTGTAACACAGTGTGGGAGGAATTTGACATGATAATCAGTGGGGAAAACATTACATTCTTTAACAAGGAACTAACAAGGAGAAAATTACATTTCAGTAAATTTAATCTTTCATGAATACATTGAATTGACAGGAAATAGGTAGTCAGATTGCTCAGATATATTACCTCAGATTAGCAATGCAACAGAGAAAAGGGTATATACAAAAATATAAGGAGGTTATAACTTGGTAACTGAAAATCATTCGTGCCATAAAGATACAGTCACATACAGTTTTAGTTCTAATTCTCCTCCTTCTAACCACATACCCTATTTCCCCCAAAAGAAATCCCAAGTTTTATACTAATTTTTGCTCCAAAAGACACAATAGGGCTTATTTCTAGCAGATCTCTTTTTCATGTGCAACAAACTACATGTATTTATATTCAACAACCTATATTTATTCATGTGTAAAGTCCACACTTACTCACGGACAAAATCTACATTTATTCAAATATTCATGTGTACTTCTAGAACACTGTCAAAACTCTCCAAACCCTGAATTCTGACCTTAATTTCTTGGGACTCCCTTTCCTATAGAACCGTTGGCCTCAATCTTTCATTTCCAGCAATAGAGTTCTCTTTAAATGAGTACTTCTTATAACACTTAAGAATGATGGTCCACACAAGTGATGAAAAATGGTAGGCACCAAAATTCAGAAAATGTTTATTTCACACAAGTACATTAAGTATATCTGTTACAACATAACATGTACTGAATAATCAAGACTCTTTATTAGTCACAATCACGTCCACTCCTTATCAACTGCACGCATTATTCATGAATTGAATCTGTACTTCAATTGATCATTTGGCAGTAAGTCTTGAGTTCAAATGTTTACACAGATGTTTACCCCTCATCCAAAGGCACCCACTTAGGTATTTACAAATAATTAGAATTTACATTATCATTTAAGTATTAATGTCAATATTATTTATTTACATGTAATTATATATCATTTTATAATTCAATGTCTGTTGTATGTTCCAACATATACATTAAGTGTGTCCATCTGCCTGACAATTTTAACTGGGGCTTATTTGGGGTACTGGGTATATGGGGCTTACATCATAAACATCCTCAAAATTCATGCCAGGGCTTATTTTCCATTTAGGTATTCTTTTGGGGGAACTCTGGTGTAAATTTTTATTTCCCCATCCTTCTGAAGTTAGGTGCAGCCATCTGTCTTATTTTGGTCCAGGAAATATATGTTAATGTAACAAGTGTCCCTTCAGAATGGAAGATATAGCAACAAAGATGCGATTCTCTGTCTTTCCTTCCTCCTGTTATTTGGAAATGTCACAAATGGTAATGGTCTTATTAACAACCTAGGTATCTAAAAGGACAAAAGCATAACAAGAGACCTTTGCTGTTTTAAGTCTCAGAGATTTGGGGTTATAACAGTACAATCTGGCCCATCCAGACTTCGATAGTTTTAAAATATGTTAAAATTTTTATATCCCTCTCTTAAATGGATGAAGCTTAATTTCACTCCTCTTGATTGTGATCTGGAAATAACTGTCTTATAAGAAGTGATGGTCTATCACATCCTAAATCAGATCATAAAAATCACCATAGCTCCTTCTTTTGGAGAAAGCCAGCTGATCACTACAAATGTCATGAGGACACATAGGCAGTCTTATCAAGAAATCTAAGTGTTAAGAAAGAAGCTTCTTGCCAACAACTAACTTTAACTTACCAGGCTTGTGAGTGAATTGCATTGGCAAAGGACCCACAGCCCCAAGGATTCAGAAGACTGAAGACCCCAGTCAATGACATTCTGACAATAACCTCCAACAATCACTGAGGCAGGTAATGTAGCTGGATTCCTAACCAACCAATAAAAATTATGTGACATAGTTAATGCTTACAGTTTTAAACCCCTATACTTTAGGCTAATGTTATCTACAAAGTGTAGGTTTCCTATTTTAACAATTGTCCTATGTGTATTTTCTGATGAAAATAAGTTCACATGCTGTTTCCTGACTTCATTTTGTCCCACTCATTTCAGCTTCCATAGGAGACATATATAATTATATGTTAATTTTTCTGGTGATTACCAATTTCTATACTAAAATCAGAAAAGGGAAAAGGAAATACATGACAGGAGTCAAAAACTGAATTCTAAAGCTGGGCATGGTGGTATATGCCTGTAGTTCTAGTACTTAGGAGACTAAGGGAGGATGGCAGGCAATTCAAGTCCAGTCTGGGCTACAAAGTGTGAGACGCTGTCTTACAACACACAAATAAACAGAATATTCTATAATGAACTGTTCAGTCCATGTATTCAAGAGTTGAAATACTGCCTAGTAAGTTTTATCAGTTCTAAAAGCTTCACCTTTCATTTGACTTTTAAAATCTTTAATCTTTATTTACCATTGATTTTTAATTCTTCTATTATCACACTGTCCCTCTTGAGTATTCTAAGACTCAAAACATTGCCTTAAGTATTGACTAAGTTCATTGGATTTGATCTCAAATCTCCCCAAACTTAGAAAGAGTGTCATCTCAGCCACAAATTTCACAATAATAGTGGATAGGACATAAAGTTATAATTGGGGCCAGGGATATAGCTCAGTGGCACAGCACCTGCCTGGCAAGTACAAAGTCCCAAGTTCAATTCCTGGTACCAAAAAAAAGTTATAATTGCTCTTTTAAACTCACTTCAAAAGTTTTAGATTTACAAGAAGGTTATAAAAATGGTTCAGGAAACTCCCTCATACACACTTCATCCAATTTCTCCTTTTTAAGTATCTTATAATATTATGATCCATCTGTCACAACTATGAAATCAACTTTACCACATTGCTTTTAACTAAATTCCACACTATTCAGATTTCACTAGTTGTCCATTAACTTCATTTTTCTTCTTGAGGATCTCAGTCAGGATACCACATTACCTTTAGTCATCTTTGGTGTGACACTTTTCTACTTTTCTTGTCTTTTGCAACCACAACAGTGTTAAATACTGGCTAGGTAATTTGTAAAATGCCCATCGGTTTATTTTTGACTGATTTTTTTCTCATGGTTAGACTGGAGTATGGGTTTTGAAAAGGAATAACACAGAAAGAGGTAGTGTTCTTTTCATTAATTATATCGCAGTACACACTATCATGACGACATCATTGATTACCTGGAATAGATACAGCTTATCAGTTTTCTTCACTGTAAAGTTATACTTTTCCCCCTTTTTCTTACTCTATTTTTTTAAAGCAAGTTACTAAACATAGGTCACATTGAAGTTGGTGTTTTAATCAGAAGAATTAAATTCTACTTGTTGCAGAAAATGACCTTTTAAAATAAAATTACAACTTTTTCAATTTCAAAAGTATCTACTGAGTACCTCAAGCATTCAGTAATGTAACTGAGGGCTCACTTAACTCATTTTTCTAGCTACTTCAAATAAACAGACATAAATCAGGCATGGTGGCACACCTTGCAATCCCAGCACTCTTGGAAGCTGAGGCAGGTTCCAGCCCAGCCTGGGAGACTTAACAGCTTAGTGAGTTCCTATCTCCAAATGAAAAATAAGAAAAAGGCTGAGGATGTAGCACAGTGCAAATGCCCTAGATTCAATCCCCAGTATCAAAAAATTTTTTTAAAAAAGGAAAAAGACATTTCCCTTTACCACAAGAATGTATAATAATGATACAAGAAAAGTACTACTATATGTCAAAAAAATTGTTAGAGTAATAAACATTTTCACAAGACAAGCAAAGGACATGCAATGTCCTTTCACTTCTCACATGAAGAAAAGCACTAAACGCTAAATAGAAATTTGACAGATAAAAATAAATGGGAAGGCATACAAGACGAAATAATAAACCTCAACAAAATATGGGGGTAGTAAATGGCAGATTTTTTAAAAATCTCGGTTCAGACAAAACACAAAAGCCCAGTCAAAAGCCACGACATAAATGACTACACATTCTAGCCCCTTAACCCAGTGGAAATATGCATTTAAAATCTTCAGCATATCAGGCGTGGTGAGGCACACCTGAAATCCCAGCTACTCTGGAAGTTGAGGCAGGATTATAAATTCAAGACCACAGCACGACTGGGTCTTGCTGTGTAGACTGGGCTACACAGCACGATCCCTTCTCAAAACATACACAAATTCATAGAAAGGCCTGTGGGTGCAGTTCAGTGATGAGCATTTGGCTAGCATGCATGAAGCCTTGAGTTCCATGTGTGTTGAAGACATAAACTCCACTGCCTCTGAATATGACTATTTAGAGACAGGATGGTTAAAGAGCTAATTAAGGTTACAAGAGGTTACTAGAGACGGCTGTCATCAATTAGGACTAGAATCCTTTTAAGAATGGGGATATAGTTCAGTGGTGGAGTGTTTGCCTAGCGTTTGTGAGGCCCTGGGTTCAATCAGCAGCTCTGCAAATAACAAACAATAAAACACATGACTGGTACAGACAAACCACGCTAAAACAGAAAAAGAACTATCATGCATCTACATGCCAAGGAGGCCTCTGAGGAAGTAACAGCTGACACCCTGATTTCAGACTTCCAGCCTCCAGGACTGTACTGTAACCAAGTAGGTTTCTGTTGTTTAAACATGTTTTTTTTTGTTTTGTTTTGTTGTTGTTGTTGTTTAAGAGGAACCCTAAGAAACTAATACTGGTGGCTATTTGACAAACTCCCTACTGTGATGCAGTATTTAAGCCTTGTTATTGAGTAGTTCTTTAAGTTCATTACTGAGATGAATAAAGACAAGGTGAGACAAACTAAAATAGGGTAAAATATGATGAGCCTTACAAACAGTTCTAGTTACTTCAAATTAAAATGTATCCCCTATAACTTTGTCCACTCTGATCCTTGACCAATTTTTAATCCCATTAAATTTTTTCCCAAAGTATGTACAGAGCTCACAAAGTTTTTGTCTATCTCCACTGTACCACTTTTTTCACCCAGTAAAATCTTGACACCATTTTCCCTGACAGTAATTGCTGCAAATGTGCTACCCCTAATGATCCAGTACTAAGTAAAAGCTTCCCCTCTGTCCCTGTTTCATATCTAAGAAAAGTAAGGAAAAAAAAAAAAAAGAGAGAGAGAAGACACATTTTACTGTGATTAAACAAGCACCTGCCTAAAGACTAAAACTTTTGCGGGGAGGGGATACTGGGAATTGAACCCAGACTCTTGGTCCTGAGCTACATCCCAAGTCCCTTTTTTCCTGAGACACGGTCTGGCTAAAAGGCCACACTGCCCAAGTAGGACTCAAATTTGTGACCCTCCAGCCTCACCGGGATGGCGGGCACGCACCATTACACCTAAAACTATTCTTGAATGTTAGACTTCCATTTTGCGCTGGCGGTGGCTCTATCTTTTGTTTACTTGCACCCTCAGTGAAACATACAGCAGGGAATGAAGATCCAGACATTCGGTTTCCAGATGTTGGAGCTCAACAGAGTGGCCTGATAGCGGGTCAGCCAGGAGACACCCATAAGCACCGCTCCTCTGCGCCCGTTAAGATGTAGCAACGCTTTTCTCTTTTTTTCTAATTTTTTTTTTTCTGGTACTAGCTATTGAACTCAGAGCTTTCGCGCTGAGTCACCACCCAGCGCTTTCTCATTTTATGACTTCAGACAATCTCTGTACATCGCGAAATCGCCCAGGCTGAGTACGAATTCGTCACCTTCGGTATGGGCCTCCCCGAAAGCCGGGATTACAGGTATGCGCCACTTCGCGCGGCCCTTTTTCTTATCTTGTGTTTAGGAAATCTGCTGAGCTTGTCAGTACTGGCGTACCAATGCCCTTAAAAAATTAGGGGGCAAAAAACCGCAAACACCTGAAGAGCCACTGATACTGGCGTTTCAGAAACAGCAAGAAATTCCAGTGGATGATTAAGGGCACCAATAGCAAGAAGAGTTCATTGGTAGAGAACCCCAAAAAAGCCAACTTTATATAAATTAACCTACCACAAGGTTAAATGCCGAAATTAGTGTTTCCGTAGCAACAATGACTTCTAAAGCAACGACCCTAAACAGAAAAATAACCTTTCTACTATAGTAAACGCAGTCAGCGTTCGAGAATCACAGGACTTCACGGTCTCGCGAGCTTTGTTCTCCTCGGTACACCCGTCCAGCGCATCCGGGTAACTAGCTTAATCCTAGACGATGCGCGGGGAGCCGACCGGAAGCGCCTGGAGGGGGTGGAACCTCAGCAGGAAGTGGGAGGCTGAAGCTGGAAGAGCCGGGGTGGGGCTGGGAGGACGGGGCGGAGCGAGCAGAGGAAAGGTCCCGCCCCTGACGGCGCTTTCCCCGGAAGGGCGTCATCGGCTCTATAAGGGAGTGCGCGGCGGAGAGTTCGACCTTTTGCGTCCGGAAGTTGTCTGGGTTCTGTGAGTTGCGCAGTTGTGTTTTACCCGCTAAAATGCTAATTCGGTTAGAATTTATCGGCGTGGTTAAAATGCGGGCTGCTCAAAGGTCTTGCTGTAGTGGTAGGAGGCGATCAGCTTTAAAAGGCTCTAGTTTAGAGGGCCCAGACGGACTTCGGCGTTCACTAGGTCGCGCGACGGCCGCATGCGGCCCGGGACCCTGAGGAGGCGCGCGGCGCGGGGTCGGTGCGCCCGAGGCGCGGCCGCAGGAGCGGGGCCGCCGCGCTCGCCTGGCCGTTTGCAGTCCGCCGTTCGGCGCCCGAGCCCGGAGAGCCGCCACCGTTTGACGCACGTGGTGAGTAGTGTCACCGAGAGTTGGGGCTGCTGGGTCGGGACTGAATCTCCATGTGTCTTTGGGACCTGTCAGTTGTGGCAGACTCCCTTCCTAGCCATGGAAGAGCATTTTCTTGTTTATTGGCAAAGCTGTCACCATTTAATTGGTATCAGATTCTGACTTGCACAAGTAACATTCTTCACTGATTAAAACCTGGCGGAGGCCAACTTACCGAGCAAACCGTTCTAACGAATGTTCAAATGTTCCTAGGAAGCGGAACTCACTGCTGATGCCTAATGGAAAGCAGGGCGAGGTACGTTTCCATGTATACGTTGTCGAATCGTCTGAAGTCCTTGTCGCAGTTGTTGGAAGAGTGCTTGTTAGACCGGCTTTAGGGGCCAGTTGAATAGAAAGTAAGTAAATTAGCCGCTGAGATCTCACTGATGAGGTAAATACACAGATCTGACTTTCTAATGCTGTTTTTTTTTTTTTTTCTTACAGATAATCAAGGAAGCCAAAGCGATAAGGGAGAAGTCTTAAGCAGCGTGTTGCAGTGGGTCACCAAACTTAATGGGGAAGTGGGCGTTTTGAATAATCCAGAAACTACCGAGGCAGTATTTTGAATATATGTCTCTGTTGTTTAAATTAGTACTTAAGGTACGTCCTTGATATAATTGAATAAAATGCTTGATTTATGCGGATGGATATGCACTTTTTTAATGGGTAAAGTAAAAATCTTGACTACTGTTAGAAGATTGTATAAAGGTAACACGAATTGAATAGTTTGCACGTAAAGTTTACCCAAGAGAAGCAGTATTTTCATACCACCCCCAAAATTAAGGCAACTATGTACACAGGATAAGAATTAATGTGCTTTATTTATGTAAATATGCACTAAACACTTGTATCTTCCAAGAAACGTGACTTTAAGACAAAACTGGCTACGTATTTATAAATCACATATTCTTATGTATTAACTGCAGGCCACTTATTTGCTGCCTTTAGATTTGCCAATCCCTGTTACATTTAAAACATCAGTATGAATGTTTATATCAGCAATACTTGAATAACAAGGGTAGCTGTGGGGAAAGTTTTCTGTAACGGCACTTTTTCCACCTCTGTTACACATTTTTTTCTCTGGCCTTGGAGCAGCAATACATCAAAATGTGAATGCTGCCCTAGTAGTTTTAATTGAAATGATGGGTTTTCAGAAAATTTTTAGTGCTAATTCTACCTGACACATTGCACATCTGATAAGTAATAAGACAGTAAAGCACCTATAGGTTTGCACCAGTTTTTGCAAAACAGGATTTGCAAAAGACATTTTAACGTTCTTTTCACCAGTTTTTAAACTAGGAATTTAGAAGTGTCTGTGACATCTGGAATAATTCCCATATCTAGAGTATTAGGAATCTTAATGGTGTGTGTCTTTTCTTTGGGCAAAGATTTTGTTTTTGCTACCAAGAATGCCCTGTAAAGCAATCATTTAATAACCTTTTGAGAAAGAGGAAAACTGACCTTTTAAGTGAGATGGTCCTGGAGTTGGGATGGGGGTTATAACCAACATCCTTCGGATTCTTGTTTTTGGTGGGGATTCCTTTTTAGAGGAAGAGTTTGTAGTCAGACCTTTCACCCGCTCATCACCAAGCCCATGTGAAAACAGACTAAGATAAAATTGCATTTTCATGGCTTTTTAGTAAGTTGTCACTTGCAGTCACCTAATACACATACCACGGGTTAAACTGATTTACCAGTACATGTGCAAAGGGGAAATCATTTTAACTGTGTAGTGCTGAAGAGTGAGTGACTCCTGGGCTTTGTGCATGGTAGGCAAGTGCTGTTATAGAGCTATATCCCCTAGCCTTGGTTTATTTTTAATGGATTGAATCTTAAAGTCTGGCTGGGGATTTAGCTCAGTGGCAAAAGCGCCTGCCTGGCAAGCGCAAGGTCGCGAGTTCGGTTCCCGGTCCCGGAAAAAAACCAAAAAAAAAAAAAAAAAGAATCTTAAAGTCTTAAGAACCCCACCTGTATGGGTCAATTGCTGGAAAGCTCCAGTAGGTGGCGCTCTCCCATCACCCACAAAATGGGACTTAATGGTAGCCTGGTGATACTTTCTTTTTCTGCCTACTAAAGATTAGATCCCAAGTGGTTGTTAGAGATTAGAATAGGTAAGTTAATATGCCTGATATATTCAGCTAGCACTTTTTATGTTTTAAATCCTTCAAATTTTTAATATGGACATTTTTCCTCTTAGAGTAGTTTCCTTAGTATCTGTACTTAACAAGGATACTTGCAAATACCAGGTGCCTTCATTGGGAATATATTGTAACAGGCTAATGTTGCCTCATAATGTATTCTACCTTAGAAGTTGTTAAGTTCTTGTGGGCCACTGATGTCCTTATCTGACAAAGGCCACAGACTTGGTAGGTGATAATAACCTTTTCACCAGAAAATGAACAAATAGGAAATACCACATTTAGAGGCATAAAGTTACCATTTATATCAAATATGAGTTCTTACTACAAATCCACACTCTATACCAATTCAGCTGATCAAAAACAACCTTATTACAAAGTGAGATTGTAGAGAATGCTGAGAAAGAGGAAATAAATTTCCCCAGTAATCTGAATCAGATAATAAAGCAATTAAAGGTAATATTACACTGAGGTATCTAACCAAAAATGTTCACATCACAAAAGCAGCCAGGAAGGGGTACACAATTTCAACAGAAAGGAAAAACACGGATCTCAGTTTTCATTAGTTTTCATCTCTTGTGTAGTGCTAATAGCAGAGTTAGTGGTTCCCATCAGTTTCTTCCAACTATTTACTGTTGAAGTTTTGTGAATTACAGTTTGGTGATACTTTTTATCCAGGGTACAAAGGCTGAGACTTTTGTATAAACACCAGGAGAATCCTTGGCTCCACAGCCATATCCCCAGGAAGTTACCCCATACACAACCCAGGTCGCTCCAGGACGTTCACACATGAGTGGTCCTCCACTGTCTCCCTGGCAGCTGTCCATACGTTTGTGTTCCTGGAGGTTTCCAGCACAGATCATTCTCCCAGTAAACCTTCCCTTATAGCGTTCCTCACAGAATCTCTTGGGAAGTAAGGGGATGGCTGCTTGCTGTAGTGTTCTTGAATATGCTCGTCCTGTGCAGAACAAATAATGTGGATTAGTGAGATCCCATAATCAATATTTAACAGTTAAGTGAACATCTAATAGTTTTAGAAACAAAATCCCTACTATATCATTGGTGTAGCTCAAATAAGATAGTAACTATATAGTATATTTTTAATTGTTGGCAAATGCTTTTCAAATTTGTTTATGAGTACTGAGTTAGGGAGGATAATGCATAACATGGACTTCACTATAGATAAAAGGTAACCTAAAGAAAGTACATCTGTGCAAGCTTTATAGTATTTAAACTGTATATATTAAAAGCCTACAAATAAGTTGGGGATATAGCTCAGAGGCAGAGTACTTGCCAACCATGCACAGTGCTCTAAATTCAATCCTAGTGGAACCCCCCAAAAACAAAATTTGAAAAAGCTATAAAATATATTCATGCTAGTTATGCATTGGGACATCCATTTGAAAACATCTACTTTACAATTTAAAGATTAAATAATGATAATTATATGTAAGTATATAAGGTGGCAGAGCTGTCTTAAGTAGAAACAGTACTATATAAGGAATACTTTAGCAATAAAATGTTGCAATACTTTCCCACAACCTTAGACTTCTCAAGGTTCATCATCTGATGTTAGGGTGCTCTACCTACTTCTGGTAAGCCTTGACTTGAACTCAGAGACTAAAATGTACAGTTAATATGTCCATAATCTTGGGGGTATGGATTCTGTCATATGATTTTATCTATTAAATTGGAGAAAGATCACAAAATTCTATAAAACTTGCTTCTTAGGTCATTTCTATTTATTTAGATGTGTCTAAAGGAAGGTGACATAATTCATGATAATTCTAGTACATTTTAGCCTTCTCAAAGATTGATATACCTTGATCTGATTTTATTACTAAATTACTTTGATAAATGCTCCCCTCCTACCCAGTTTAACTTAAGGATATTACTAATTTTTTTAGTACTGCGTAGTTGCTGCAAATGTTCTATGAAACTAGCCTGAGTGTAAAATGGGATAAAATAAACACTGAGGTACATTAAAACCTTATTTTTATTACCTGTAGGAATTTGATACTTGAGTACAATTGTTTGTAATTCTTTTTAGTGTGAAGCAGCCAAACCATTATTTCAAGGTTCATCCTGTGCAAGGATTAGCTTAGATACATTGATGTAACTCTAAAGACAATTTATGAAGAACTGTGTTTGCCCAAAAAGAATATAAGCTAAATATTACTCATGCTCAGGGGTTACAAGTGGCAAGATTGGGGAGGAATACTGGAAAAACTTTGACTGTGTTTCTCTTCAACCTTAGCTTTCACCACAGTGGCTCTTGTCTGCTGTGTATTTAAGTCAGTAAAATTTAGCTTGATAAGGACTCCATGGCAAAGAAACAAACTACGACACCAACCCTTTTTCTGGGCCTACTACATCAAAGGCATGTGGAAAAATCTTTTAAAATTACAGACTGCCAGGTCCGCGTCTTGGAGTAGTCTTAAAATCTCTTCCTGTTCTCTCATGGGTTTGAAGAACTAGAAGTTACAATATCCTGTACTCCTAAATTCCACTGGTAATTGAGTTCTATTTGTGCTAAAATCTGAATTGGAACAAATAGTACCCTCAGGATATGAATTAGATTATATGCATGCACTTCCTACCTGGCATAATTTCCAAACAAGTAAGCCTGAACCCATTTAAAGATCTTATTGCCCATTATCCATTCAAATGTGTGATACCAGACACTAGAACATGTCCAGCTTTCCTCATTCATTTATGTTAGTTATAGTACCTGTGTCTCCCCATCCTGTTACGTAGCAATTGGAGGCTGTCTTCTGTGGCCTCTCCCTGTGCACTGGTAAACAGGCTGGCAAAACGTGGCTGCTGAATCTGGCACATTGCTCCTCTGGACCTTGTAATCTAACCAGGGCAATATCATAGTCATTACTGACTGGTCGATAGTCCCTGTGAATCACAATCTGTTGAACTCCAATCTCTTCTTCAAACTCCTCTGGCACCAAAGTATGATAATCCCCAACCCGGATGACGTAGTTCCTAGTGCTGTTACCATACCTGAGACAGAAAGAGAGGCTTCATTCAGATACTGTTTGGTGATTAACAGCAAGGAAGATTAATGGAGGTATCGTAATTTTTTTTCAAATCATCCTTTTGTAAATACAATCTTCCACTTCTCCCACTGCTGCCATTCCCCCCAGGAAACCTCATTATCTCTTGCTTTCATTGGTATCACTATGCAATGTAGATGACCAACTAATTCTTGGTTCCTAAAAAGGAGCAAATATGAAGAATATTTGAGAACCTGTTCAGTTCTCTGCCAAATTAAACAGGATCAAAACAGAGATAAACAGTATAGAGCAGAATTACTGCCCTGTTTATACTCTTTGTTTCCAAGATTTTTGTTCCTCATGAAGCTCCCTGGAGGCTAACTTGGTATCACTCAAAGCACTTAGGATAATCCGCCTTTTTCCTAGCAAGGAGATTCAGTTACATTTCTTTCCTGTTAGCCCAGTACAAACCCAAATTATATTTTCAGGTCAAGATACATTTGTTACATTCTTTAGAATCTATTAAATCTTTTCTCTGATGCCACTTCAATAAAATATTCGACACCCTCATATTTTAAAAATATTTTTTTGTTTGTTTGATTTTTTGAGACTGGGTCTCTACATTGCTCAGGTTGGCCTGAAATTTGTGGCAGTTCTGCCTAAGCCTCCCAAGTGCTAGTATTACGAGTGGGGCCACCACGCCTGGATTCATAACTTGCTGTTTTTGTTCTGCCATCCTTAACACTCCCAATAACCTTAATCTGCTCCCCTTTTTTATTAGCACTTAACACTTTCTAACAAACTTATCTAGCTTATTATTTATAATACTTTCCGTCTTAAACAGCTAGAATAGTGTTGACTTATTAAGTTGGGATGCAATGTATTTGTTGATGTAGTGAATGGATGTTTGTTTGTTTATTTCTTTTGAGACAGGATCTTGCTGTGTAATTCAGGCTAGTCTTGAACTCACCATGTACACCAGTCTGGCTATCTTCCTGCCTCAGCCTCCTGATAGTGCTGGATTACAAGCATGTGCCACCATGCCTGGCTGACAGATGTTTATAATTAATGTGTATATTGGGCTGGAGATATAGCTCAGTGGCCTAAGAGCCTGCCTGGCAAGCGCGAGGTTGTGAGTTTGATCCCCTATACCACAAAAAAAAAATTAATGTGTATATTTTTTACTCCATGAGAAATTATTTGATTAAAACAGAAATATAATATGTACTGATAATTCTTGGTTTGTTTTTTAACCAACATGCCTTGATTCTGATACATCTGACATTTGAGGCCAGATAATACTTTCTGTGAAAAAGAACTCACTAAGCATTGTAGGGTGTTAGAAGAATCCCTGACCCCTATGCACTATATTACCCTTCCCCTAGCTGTGGTAACCAAAATGGTCTCCAGATACTGTAAAATGTCCCCATTTGAGATCCAGTAATCTCGAATACATGACCAAACCCATCTGGTTACTCCCTGTTTTGCACTGAAGATGGTAACACTTTGCTCACCTACTTTTTTTTTTTTTTTTTTTTTGGTACCAGGAATCGGACTCACAACCTCATTCTTGCCAGGCAGGTGCTTGCATCACTGAGCTATATCCCTGGCCCTACAACATTCTTAATCATTTCATTTCCAACACCATTTCCCTTTAGTTCCCTGCTCAATCAAGTACAGTAAGTATATTCTCTACCCATCTTAACACCACTTACTCCAGCAAAAGACTTTAGACCCTATATTCACCAGATACTACACACTTGAAATTTATCTCCAGCAGCTCATACTTTGCCTACTGCTTCTGTTTTTATACCGCTACAATCCTTCACCCCCTTTGAGACTATTAGTAACCTTAAATCATGTATCAGGAACTTTAAAGATTCTTTGCCTAGAGAATATACCCATAGATCCCACTTCAAAACTAAAAAGCTTAGTTCATTATTTCACATACTGAAACTTTAAAAGTAAGAGTTATGAAGAAAAAGCTGGCATCTGAGTACATCTCAACTCCATTTTCTTGTGTGCTAATATTACCAATGTACTGTAAAGTTTTAGTACACCTTACTAGCAGTGTATTCATATATTTAAAATATTGCAAAATATAGTTAATATGAAAATTAAGATTTAATATTCATATTATCTATAGAGAAAATATTTAATATTCTTTTCCACACTATTCAAAATGCTGTATATACTTTATACTTTTAGTACACCTCAATTCCAGCTAGCCATACTTCAATTGCTTCAGTAGCCACATACAGCTAGTGACTACTGTTTTGAAGTGCAGATGTAAATTTCTTAAGTTCCATTCCAAACCTTTATGCAACATTTCAGCAGCATTTTTAAAGATGCACTGAAAATTTTTCTTAATGTATGTTAAGTAACTTACTTTGAAAGATATCTATCTCCACGTCCATCTTTTACACGTTTGTTCTTAACCTACTGAAATCAAGGACATGTCGTGCCAAGTCCCATATTACAACAAAACTATCACAAAAGTTTTCCATTTCAAAAATAAATCCCCACAAAAATCTGTTACTTTTAATATGGGCTGTTCATCATAATCACCTATAACACTTTTAAACATACACGTTTCCCAGCCTCATTATCTTTTGAGTATGTAACAGTGCTGACTAGAACTATAGGTGATTCAAATTCACAAGCTTGAGAGCCATTGCAGGACCAAAATAAATTGATTTGATTTATTTATCTTCTTTCTTTTGTCTTTGGAGACAGGGTTTCACCATGCAGTGCTGGGATTACAGGCATCTCTCACCACATGTGTCTCTGAACCAAACATTCTTAAAGGCATACTCATAAACCCTGCTCTTGCATGCCCAGAATTTCCCTGGGTAAAGTAAGCATCCTAGAGATTACAAAGAGGTATCAAAATGTGGAAAGCATGTACAAAGAGGACCCAGAAATGGAGGGAGGGAAGGGGAAAGGGACATTAAAATAAGAGAACTAAGATTGTTATATACATGTACCAACTCCTCATGATGAATAATCATGTAGTAATAATACTGCAAACATGTAGTAATGTAAAATAAATATAAAAATTTAAATTAAATGCACATACATTTCATATATACACTGTGTTCTTGTATTAAGTAGATTAAAGCAGGGGTCACCCAGAAGTAGTATGGTAACCAATCAAGAGTTAATACTAATCTGAAGGGAAAAAAATGTTCCTTAATAAGAAAGAAAAGAGTACCAATCTTAGCAAAATGAAATTCTTAGTACCTATGCTTTTAAAGTTGTTCTAGCGATCATATAACCTAAGCAGGGAGTTCCACACTGCTTTACTAGCAATTATTCTTAGAATAGATTTTATGCTTTTAATTTAAGGAGCATCTGACACGTCAAGTGGTGAGAATTGAATACTTCAGGGATAAACTTTGGCTGAAGTTCACAATATATTTGTGGACTTCAAAATGTTTATGGTTCTAACTCAAGAAAATATAAAGGAATCATCTTTTTCCATGCATTTTAAAGTTTCTACTTGAATTTTTGTTATTCTGATAGACTTTGTTTATTATACTCAAAAATGCTTCTAAAGTAAACATTTGCATTTTTGGCTGACACATCATTTAGTTGTTTCCTTGTTAAAATGCCTTCAGTTCCCCCTCAGATAAGAATTGGATGAAATTCCCAGACAAGCTTAAACAGGAAGGGATACAAGATGCAGAAAGTTTAGTGAAATCTAATATCCCAGTGTCTCCAAGGCTCCAGGTTAAAATAAACAACAACAATAAATCACCAAAACTAAAAACTGAAGAATTAGTTCAGGTTTTAGGGTCATATTCTTTGTTTATTCTTTATATGGAATCATTTCCACATAAAAAAAATCTTATGTCAGCTTATGCCTATCTCTTAATACTAGAATCTGTTTTTCTCTCGTCTGGATGAAAAGAAGTAGTTCACTGAAATTTCTTATGTAAGTGTTTCCAGTTGCTTAAATAGAATTAACTTTAGAATCTTAAACCGTTATATATGTGTGTATACACAGTGTGTACACAGGAAACGGTTTTAGCACAGTTGATGATATTACGAGTATCAGCAAATATCACTATCTTAAAAAGTGCACTACCAGCTGCCATGCAGGTGCTCATGATGGAACATATGTTCGCACCTGAAGCACGGTTCTCAAAAAGTGAGTCTCATTACCTCTGTGGTCACCTAATTACAAAGATCTAGAAATTTCTGATTTTCAGAGCAATAACATAACAAAGTCCAGCTGCTGTGGCATTTCTAGGCAAAAAGTCAAAAAGATAAAGTCAGAAAAGCTCATATGCTTGAGCATATCAAATTTAGGATAGAATTACAAAAATAAGAGTCATTGTTTTAGGTACATTCATTTCTCCAAAATTGTGTTTGTTACCAGAATAAGCAATTAAAAAGAATGAGTTTAATATTCCAGAACTTTTCTCAATTACATTGCTGTATCACTATAGACACAGGTCTTTTGAAGGCCCTTTCTAGAAAGGACTTAGTAGCAAAAGCAAGCAGTTTATATTGTGAAAGATTCACAAAAGAAGTGCAATAAAACTTAATTTATGCATGTCTCCACCTCAAACTTTTTTTGTGCGGGGGTGGGTATTGGGAATCAAACTCAGGACATTGCACTTGCCAAGCAGGTGCTTGTGCCCCTGAGCTATATCCCCAGTCCCTCCACCTCAAACTTTGAACAATATATTACATTCCAAAATCTGTATTGCTTTAGCGCTAGGAAAAATGTGAAATAAATGAGCTACAAAACCTTCAGTGATTTACCAACTACTTGAGTTACTCTTGTGAGCTGGCATGCATCAAGTCTGTTTTGGACGTCTCCCAAGATGTGAAAGCTATGAGAGAGTAAGAGTTGGACTACCACCATGCTGCCAGTCTTTCAGTACAGTATCCATAAAGAGACTACCCTATATAAAATGAGTGCAACTGACTGGTGGATCTAAAATAATGGCATTTTTTATCTCACCTCCCTCTGGATGAGATCGAAGAGTGATAATCTCAGACCATTCTGATATGAGGATTTGATAATGTAATTTTGTGACAGTAAAACAAAAAGCTCATTTCTATATAATAATACAGATGGTAGTGACAGTTTACACTGGATTGTTCAGAAATGGCTGCGCAAGAGCACTGGCCCATATCACCTTTGTAAGAAGTAGACACCAAATAAGGCCTAATGCATGAGAAACCTTTCTGTATATAAAGGTCCAGTAGTTGACAAAGCACAGGGAACTCAAATAGGAAAAGGAAACGGAAAAGTTAATTTCAAATATGAAATCCAGGTCATCTATCACTAGGCCCTAATTTAACCTAAAGTATCTTTCAACCCCCAAGAAATCTAAAAGTACAGTAATGTGGCAGAGCCTGACTACTTTGCTTCTACAGCAGTCTCCATTTTGAAAATCTGTCCTCGTGATTAAAGGAGGATTGTTTTAGGCCTAAGTCCCTGACTCTAGAGCTTGTTCTAATCACTAGTAACTAGTTCGGTACCCTTCAGTAAAGATGAGAGTTTGAGCCTCCTTAGGCACTTCAAAGGGTAAATCCATGAAATTCAGCAAGACTTCTAGACAAGTCTGATGGACATATTACACACTTACAAAGTAGTTTTCCCCCTACTCACGTTAGAGTTTGTATTACAGCCAAAGCATATCAAAATGGTGTGTATCATAAACTGTTCCTCTGCTTTTTAATCAGCTCTTTATCTTATATTGTACAAGTTATGGGAAGAAATCTCAAATGACACATGGAAGGAGTTATCTGTTGATTAGGGTTGAAAATAACTACCATCCTCAAAAAGCCCAACATTCTTAAATACATGCACTGTCTGGCAACTGAGCCCCCACTTCAATCATGCAGCAGTCCAACAATCGGTATCTGCTATGTGCCAAGTAATATGTTAGACACTTGATCTGTACACACAAGTAAGGCAATTACTGAATTTAAGCAGCTAGTAGTAGGCCAAGGGAGGAATAGTGACATATAATAAATAAATTCAACATTACTCCTCCTCAAAAAAATTCGTTCCAGGGAGTAAAAAGTCCAAATGAAGTTTTCAACCTCAAGTGCAATTTTTTGATCAATTAATCTTTATATATATTGTCTTAAACTAGAAGACTATAACTTTTAGTTGAAATTGGAAAGATGTATTGAATAAGAGGAAGATAATAATTAAAATACTGAATTACTTTGCATACATTCCAAGCCCCAAAACAGAATTCAGGTTCTCTGCAGTTTTCTGTCTTATTCTGCAGTAAAATCCACACTTCCCTACTTTGGCTAATATATTCCTGAGTTTCCTCCCTCTGAACCCCACTGTAATAACAGCCAATATTTGTCTTGAATATTAAAGTTCATAAAATACATTCAGAATAATATACAAATCATTCGCTCCTCACTACATTATCTTTATCTTACAGTAAGTAAACTTGAAGCTTCAAGAAGTTAAATAATTTCAACAAATAAACAGTTAACAACTGGAGGAGCTAGAACGGTTACTGCAGCATTAATGGCCAGACTCGGTTCTCCTTCTGTTACACTGTTCTCAGTTCTGCTCATTTCTGTCGGTTAGCATCTCTACTGTCTCTCACTCTTTCCTCTTCTACCTTCTGGCTTAATTATTACTGGTCTCCCTCCGTGAGAAAAGTAAAACATTCAGGGCCGTCCACACAGACTCTCTAGTTCCTGCCATAATAGGTTTTATCCACTTGGTAAAACAGACACATTTGAGTAACTCAAAAGTACTCAAGTACATATGCAAAAATAATTTATATAATTTCAAGGTCACTGTTATGGTTGATACGTTGTGTCAACTTGGGGAGTCTAAAGGTTTGGCTAAATGACTTAGCAGGAAGCCAGGGTGCTTACTTTGTATACATCCTGAGCCTGTGGAAGAGAAGGGCATGGAGATTATGTGAGAGCTACACACCCCTTAGCTGGGGGTAGCCTGTGTGCAATGTAAGGGAGGGGAAGAGGCTGCTGGCCTGATTCCTCTGGTTTCCTCTGGCTGCTTTGCTGTTCAGCTGCCATTTCCCCCTTTGCTCTTGTTGCTTTGCTGTCTTCTGCCTCGGAGCCATCCAAGTATGAACTGAAACCTCCACAAACTGTGAGCCAAATAAACCTTTCCTTCCTTAATTTTGTGAGTTAGGTATTTTGTCTCAGCAACGAGACAAAAGTAACTAACACAATCATTAAGACCCCCTTAGGTTTTGTCTTATGCTTTCAGATCTGTTCCATATATCTCCAGATGACTAATCTCCAAAAACAACTCTTGGATCATATTTCAAGGCTCAGAAACGTTCAGTGGTTCTGATTGCCTGGTGAATCAAACAAAAATTCACAACTTTTTCATTCCAAGCCTTCCCTGTTTCTCTCTACTAAGTCACCATACAAACCCCGGATGTGATAACCTAGCTAGTAATACTTAAAGGTACACTGCCGTAGTTCAGGATGGCACAGGCCTTCTCACTACCATACTCTAAACATTGGCTGTACCAACCACCAGCTTTTAGTTCCACATGAAACCAGCCTCTCTCTGTTTACACAGACTCCATAACAACACATTTCCCCTACATGTAGTTCATTCTATCTTGGAACTGTAGAAGTATTCAAGAAATAAAACATAACCACAAAAAACTTTCTTATGCTAATTCAAAACTTATCTCCATCTGATATCTGTGGTATTTGGAATAATGAGCAATGAGTCTACATTATCTCTCCTTTCTGTTTAATGGCTGCATTTTTTCAAGTCATAGCACTCAGAACTGAGCAGTTTTTTCTGGTAAAAGCAGTGCTTTTTTCTACCAACAACAGCTTGAGCCCAGTAAATAAAACAGGAGGGCTACCCACTGCTTTGGGCACTGTGCTGTCAGTGCTGTCCAAGACTGAATTAATGTTGTGGGCAACCGCACTACATTGCTGACACGTACTAAAGTTGTAGGACACTAAATCCTATGAGTCTTTTTCGCTTGTGTTGTATTTAAGCCAAATTTCCTCATCCTTATCCCACATTACTTACTATAATCAGGTCATCAAGATCTTTTGCCATCACAATCATGTCTTCAAATATACATTATTAGGCTCTCCTAATCGTCTGGCATCCAGAACTATAAGTAATTTAGCATTGGAGTCCTTTTTCAGCTTAGCAATTAATACAGTGAACAAGACAAGGATACATGTCTGTGAGCCCCATTATATTCCTCATTCTTCAAATATCCAGATCATATCCTATCTACCCATTAAGTGGTTCTTAGCCTTTGTAGCACGTAAGATTCATCTGAAATGGCTGATCAAAAATGCCAACTTCTAAGTCTCAGCTCCAAAGATTTAATAGACATGGATTAGGGGCCCAGAGACATGAGTTTTTAACAAGCTAACTGAATCTAATATTGTAGTGAAAATAACACATTTTAAAGGTAGTACCCTAATCTCTTGGTCATACCAGCAATATCAATGTCTCCACCTTCAGAGTCATATTCCATAAACTCTGATGGCAAGGATCCTACCTGTCTTGTTTTCTACTTTATCAATAGTGCATAGCATATGCCTGAGAATATCAGGGGCTAAAAGAACTAAGTTAATTAGTGAATATAATCTGTATTGTAATTGTCACTCATGTAACACAGGAATACATTAAACCCACTGATATTGAGGTGAACTCTCAAATTCAATTACATTCTAAAAATGACAAACAATATTTAAAATGTAGATTTGTATCCTCTGAACCAAACATAGAAAATTTCTCTACAAATATAAGTGAAAATAGATAAACAGGAGAGAAGAGAGATCCTAAAGACAAGGATATATAAGAATTTGTGAGCTGGGCATGGTGGCACATGCCTGTAATCCCAGCACTCAGAAAACTGAGGCAGGAGGATCACTGCAAGTTCGAGGCCAACCTGGGCTACAAAGTGAGTTCAAGGCCAGCCTGAGCTACATAACAAGACCCTGTCTCAAAAACAAAAACAACAACAACAACAAAAAATAATTTGTTAGATGACATAGTTAACATAAATCAGTGGGTAAAGAAGAGTATAAAATTGGGTTCCTTCCTCACAGCATATGCCATACACAAAAATGAACTATAAACATTAAAAATCTATAAAAGGCAAAACTGTACTTTTTACAAAATAACATATCTTTCATGTATGGGTCAAGGGACAGATTTTTAAAATAAGACCTGCAAAGCTTTTATAAACTTTGCAGTGAAAAATGATACACTTAAACATATTAAAATATTTTCATAATAAAATAGCTATTAAGTAAAAGAACATGGCCACACTGGGAAGATAGCAACTACTTTGTAAACAGAACATTTACAAAAATTTAAAAATCAACTGCAAAGAGAAATAAAGCAAAAGTGTATACAGTTCCTATGCTATTTAGAAAAAAGTACAAAGTAAATCTTTACATGGAAGAATTTTTCATGCTGGGCACAGTGATATACCGTCTGTAATCCCAGCACTCAGAACACTGAGGTAGGAGGATTGCCATGAGTTCGAGGCAGGCCTGGGCTACATATTGAGCCAGCCTAACTACACAGTGAGACCATGTCTCAAAAAACCAAAAAGAACCAAAAAAATAAAATAAAGAGAAAATAAAAACCTATTAAATTATTTTTTTAAAAAAAGAATTTCTCAACTATGTGGTACATACTCTTTTTATAATGTTTTATTATGACTGTTTCCAAAATAAAATTAGTATAATAAAACTACTTGTACTTATTACCTTTCTTCAGTAGTTATCAATATTTTCACTGTGATGGTATACATTTTTGAAAAAATGCTGAGGAAATCGCCATTAACTAAAGCAAAAAGGTCAAAAGAGCCTTGGGCAAGGGAAAAGTCCTGCCAGGGTGAACTCTGCAACTCTGCAGAGCTGCTTATCTGGCAAGACTACAGCACAGACTGTTAAAATGTTTGGGAGAAGAGGAAATAATCAGCTCTAAATTACATAAAAGACAAAAAGAAAATAGCTGCAACCTGACTTTCTAGAAGGTGGAATGGAGAAATCTGAGAGACACAAAACACAGAGCAAATGGAAGCATCAAAAACACTAAAACCACATTCGAAGCATTTCACATTCACATCTGATATCCTGAAGTCACTGTTACCTTGGGAGGGAAATGATTCCACCTCAGGTAAGCTCTGCGGGAGCACCAGCAACCCCTCCCAAAACCCATCTTCTCTTCTCCCTGGACCCAGAGTTTCATTTAACACCAGTATAGTGAGCAGCTTCCTGAAGGTTCTTTGTTCTTTATGCAGCCTTCTTTGCTGCCACAGTGCTGCCGACATAGCTAAGGGAGGCTTCTCGCCTGGCTCCAACACCCCAAGTGCCTCTGAGCAGGAAGGACTGGAACAACTGGCAAGGCCAAGCCAAACCAAGTTGCTGGGAAAAGTGGACACATACCTCTTGAAACAGTGCGCTGCTGTGAGGACCCAGCAGCTGCTCAGGAGGGTAGCCCCACAAAGGAGCCTGCTGTCTGCATGGGATGACTTCAGCCGGAGGGAGACCTGCCAAGGCCAACCACCCCTGAGAAGAAAGCGAGCCACTTGTCCATTAAAGGAAAAAAGCAAACAAAAGCAATAGTTAAGCCAAAGGTTTTAATGACTTTAATGTCCTCCGGGGGAGGGGAACGGTGAAGGAACTCCAAAGGGACTCTAGGATGTACGATGCCTCCTGCTTGGAGAAAGAGCCCCAAAACTAAGCAGACCATGTGTTCCCATCTCTGAACATGTGCTTCAAGGCATCTGCACACATCCCACCTATCTGACACTACTCAAAAGAAATTGAGTCTCTTTTATATTTCATGCCTGACATGTAATTTCTCTCCTCTAGTTCACCTAAGTAGCCTGAACAAATAGTTAATAAACAAAGTGCCAGTTTCCTGTAAGTAAATTAAGCAAACAGATATAATATTAAAATGAAACAAACCAGAAACAAACATATTGTAAATTAATTAAATCTTTACAGTTACACCTTTTTCAGGTTTCCTATTAAATTACTTTGTTTCCAGCCACATCACTTTTGAGCAACACATCTATCTCCTGAGATAATGGCATAGGAACACAGTCTACATAAATGTAGGTCAAAGGGCATTAAATTATCACTGTAATCAGTACGTAATTTGGAAAAAAATGAATAAAACAGATTCCTTGTATAAAATAGAAAAATCAGGTTTGTACTACTATATGTGTATTACTTATTCTATAACAGAGAAAATCTTTGAAGAACCCTTTACCTTAAAGAATTTTTTCCACCAATGATCCGCTTCTGCCGACGGTGCAATAATCTCAAACCACAGACAGATGAGAAGGACTCTGAAACAGAAATGGGTCAATCATTCACCTATCATACTGCTGACAGAAGGGTAAAAACACAACTGACACATTGCTTTGGTACTTCCTTTTCTGTTTTAAAGGAGTGTCTTTTTCTGCGAATTATGAAATAATTTTTCTTAAAAATGAATTTTCTTTAACCAAATAACAATAATTTGCAAGCAGACAGAAACTTTATGATGTTTCACATCAGTCCACTCTAAAAGATTTTGTGTGGGAAGTATACCTTCTTGTGCTGATTATAGGGGTTATTTTGAAATTTAAGAACATAAAAAAAAGACAGAATTGCAAAAGCAGGAAGAGTCTAAAGGACTTACTTTCTACACAGAACACTGTTCCAAGCCATATGTAAAAATGTAGCTCAGATAAGAAAGGCACACTCCCAAATAGAATTCTGAATATACATATAGTCACATAGAATATTAACAAATAGAAAAGGCTTGATATATCAGGTTAAGTGACAAACTGCATTTAAGAGTAGCTAGTCAAGTGTTCCAAGATAACAGACTTCTGTTAAGAATATAGGAACATGAGCTAGGGATGTAGCTCATTGTTGCAGTGTTTGCTGAACATGTTTAAAAGCTTGGAATCAATTTCCAATCCTGAAAAAAAAAAAGAATTCGTAAATGAGAAGAGTTGAATTAAAAACATGTGAAAAGGTAAGGGCCAGGGATGTAGCTCAGTGGTAGAACATTTGTTTAGCATGTGTGAGGCCCTGGGTTCAATCCCTGGTATCAGAGGGGAAAATATGAAGAGGTAATGCACAAAAGAAGGGCAAATATAATAAGATGTGACCAACTTACAAAATAATTTTATAAAGTAGAATTTATATAGGGGTGCTTTGTTTCTTTGCTTAAGTGTGTATATATAAGATACACAAGTATAGTGTACTGTTTTTCTATCTGTGCAACATTAGCAGGGTGGAGATTGTACCAAGAAGACCTAATTAGCAGTAATGGTCTCTCACAGTAACCAGGTAGAGGGAGCACAGTAGGGAATCATCAATAGTTCTTTCTTGATAGAGAAAGAAATTCAAAAATGTGTACCAAGGTGATTAATCTGCCAAATGATCTCAGAGGCATGCTGTCAAAGCTTTAACCTTCATCTCTTCAGATATGAGCCTCCTAGATGACATTGCAAATTTCAAGCTATTAGAAAAACATAAGTTTCCAATAAAGCTCCAAGTCTGGTTCATTATATGATGCCAAGAAAAGAAATGATGTCACACTGAGCAAGCAAAACATAAAGTTTACCTCATTTGGGACAAAGTACCTGATTGCAAGAAAAGAAAACCTACTTAAACATTTTTCTGTTATAAAAAAAATAAGTGATATCAAGTTTATTTTTGAAAGGAGCTCATTAGATGACCAGTAACCAGTATCTTCAGTTAAATCATCATAAAGAAATTGCCAACCCTAAACTTCAACACAAAATCAACTGGTTAATAAACCAGATTCTTGCTAGGTGTGGTGGCACATGCCTATAATCCCAGCACTAAGGAGGCTGAGGCAGGAGGACTGCTGCAAGTTTGAGGCCAGCCTAGGCTACAAAGTGAGTTCAAGGCTACCCTGAACTGTATAGAAAAACCTTGTCTCAAAAAAAAAAAAAAAAGAGGAAGCCAGATTCTGTTACCTAGCTAGTCCAAAATGAAATCATTTTAGTGAGGTATGATAGCACTGCCTACCATGTAAAGAGATTAAAAATATGGTAAAACAACCCTATGAAAGCATAAAAACAAGTGCATAAGTAATGAAATAATTCTATAATATGTCATGTTTTAGGATAGTTTCACATGGTATTGTAAAACATTTGCAATTATTGAATGTTTATATTTCTCAGCTGCTCAACAATTTAACATAATCCAAAGAACTAGTTATATTCAATTTTTAAGCATAATTTAACTTGATGAAGGGAATTTAATAAATTAAATTGCAGTCAAAATTTAGGGAAATCAGGTTACCAGAGGTTCTTTTCACACTTAGAAACCCCTTAGATATGAAGTCATCTTAACAACATCCAATTCATTTATTGCATCTTTGGCAGTTATTGAAATGTATTAAAAGAGAAAGAATGCTTAAGTGCACCAAAACGATGAACTTTTAATCCAGATCGAGAGGTGATTATTTTTTTCATAAAATATAACCACAGATTTCTCCCAAATGGCTAATTTTCCCATTTGTTCATTTAAAGAAGCATTTATTTCATAAAAATTGAATGTATCCAGAGCTTTTAAGAATTCTAAGTAGAATTAGTACTTATTGTATAGTACTTATTGTACTATAAAAATATTGCACCTCATTCTCATTTTATTTTTTAATTTTGGAGAATAAAATCTATAAAAGGTACTCTTCTTAAAATTCATTTAGAAGTGTTTTGTTTGGGCCAGGGGTATAGCTCAGTGGCTCAGTGCCTGCCTGGCAAGCATG
>NW_004955428.1:21574946-21628316 GCF_000276665.1 Chinchilla lanigera | reverse complement strand
AAAAAAAAAATTTTAAATTAAAAAAAAATGAAAATTTAAAATCAACACAGCTGACAGCTTTATTCTAGCCAAGGAAGAAATGATACAGAAACAGCTAAGAATGCAAGAAGGGTTTGATCTCAAAGATGGTAAGTTGAGCTCTTGAATCCATTCCTGCCCTTGAACTCTGTTCTGCCTGTAAGCATCACATAGGCACATTTTGCAAAAACCTCAGGCCCTAAACAGCACAAACAAGAGACTGTGTACGTCCTCATTGCATGGAGTTTGTTACCAAAGTACTGCTTCTATTAGTGATGGATTAGTATTCTCTGTTTGGTGCCCCAGAAGGTGACTTACCTTTATTACTGTTACCTGATGCTTTCTTACTAAAATAATCACAAATAACTCCTGCATCTTCACTGTGACGGCAGTTGTGACGTCCAATATCTTGCTTGATACAGTCAGCCACAGACCTCTCTTTTCCTGTACACTCCACATTATCCATGTGGATGGGTCCTTTCCCTTCCCCAAAATAAGCCATGGTTCTTGCTTTGGCCGGACCCCTGCAAGTGGAGAATCAGTGAGTCATACATCTGTATATGTCACAACAGATGCTCAAATTCAACTTTATTTTTTAAATTTTACAAATAAAAATTAGCATCTACATGTACTAAAAATTCTTTATTTCATTACTGTCAAAAAATTAGAGAGGTAATATCTATACCTTCTTTATTGTCATACCCTATAGATACTTAATGGAATAAATTGCCTTTAATTTACCTTCTCCTTAGAAAGTCACACTTGCTGGCATGTCAGAAAATGATAGTCTTTAACTAACAGGAAAAAAACACACCCCCAAATTTTCTACCCTCTTAAAGAGTATAACAACCTCTAAATTGGAGTAATTTTGCCAATAACATTATGAGATTAAATAATTAGCAGGCTGGGACACAGAAAGTAATTTATTTGCTTCTTTGAGATGTGGAAAGTATATTTCTTGAAAAAGAAAGAACACAAAATACAAAGCTGAGCATCATATGTAGAAGCCAGACTTTTGACATTTCTCTTGTTTGCTTGTTTGGTTGTTTGCTTGTCTGTCTGTCTGTTTATTTGAGGCGAGGTCTCGCTATAAAATACAGGCTGGCCTTGAACTTGCTATATAGACTAAGCTGGCCTTAAATTCACACTCTTGACTCAGCCTCTTAGTGCTGGATCATAGGCATGTGCTACCCCCCCGAGTCATATATTTGCTTTAACAACACATTTTTAAAATATGCACAAGCAAACCTTTTTAAATAAATTACATATTTTAAATGCACCATATTTAAGACTCAATCCCTAATAAATCAATGAACAAAATTATGAAAAGCAAAAGCTTTAAAGTGTAAATTATAGGAAAACTATGTTTAAAATCTTGTTAGGAAAAATATATTAAACAAAACATAGAGAGTAAATCTTAAAAGACTATTATATTAACAGTCTTAATGAATTAATTATTAAATGATGAATTAAATGATGAATATCACTTTACTAAAAAGTATTCTAAGGAATGTGAAAAGATGAATTAAAAGTCTAATGTTTACAATTCATACAAATATATTTGTGGGTGGATATATTTTCAAATAGAGGAAAACAAAGAACTCACACACTCACAGAAATAATTTAAGAAAAAATTTAAAAACCCAAGAGAAAAACAAGCAAGATATATTCCAAGAAACTAAAAGACGTTTTATTCAACAGGAAACACCAACAGCTAATTAAACAAATGAAAAGAGTGCTACCTCATTAGTAATCAAGGATAAATAATAAGATACAGTAGCCAGCACCAAATGAGCAACAGATGAAGAAAAGATCATCATTACTAGTGAGTGTGCAAATCAATGCAGCCACATGGGAAGGCAATCTTGCATCTCTTGATAAAATTGATGGTGCACATAGTCTACTCCTGATTACATACCTTAAAAAGATCTATTACAGTGTAACAGCATAAAGGTGTAAGAAAGTTCATAGCTGTCTTTATTTTTAAGAGCACAAGTAGAAATGATATTGCTATGGTTTGAATGTCTCTATCAAAACTCATACTGAAGTTTAATTTCCTGAGTAAGGCATCAAGGTAAGACCTAGTGGGTCTTCTGGACAAGACTGGATCATGAGAACTCTGCCTGCATCTATTTATGGACTAATAAGTTAATGGTTCTCTCAGGAGTGTGCTGTTCTGGTAGCAAGACTGACTTTGTCTTGTATGCACACCTCTCTGTGTGATGTTCTGCACCACCCTGGACCACTGCAGAGTCCTCACTGGCAAGAAAGCTCTCACTAGATTAGGCACCTCTACCTTTTAGCCTCTAGAACTGTAAGCTGTACAACCTTTTATTCTTTATAAATTATTCAGTCTGTGGTATTTAGTTACAGCTACAGAAAACAGACCAAGAAAGGTGTATGAATGACCTAGCATCAATACAGTAAATAAATAGCATGGATATTCATGCAATTTAATACTACAGAGCAAAATGAGTATGAGTTAATGACAACCACTTACATCAAGCAATACTGAAAAAAAAATGCCCCTAACTGAAGAACATAAAGTATAACTGCTTACTTTCAAAATGAGATTTTAAAACACAGAAAAAAACTATTGTTTAGGGCTATAACTTGCTCTAAGCTATGAAAATTGCAATGGAAGGGCTGGGGATTTAGCTCAGCAGCACAGCGCCTGCCTGGCAAGCACAACATTGTGAGTTCGATTCCTGGTACCGGAAGGAAAAAAACAAAAAAAAGAGAAAACTGCAATGGAATGACACCAAATTCAAAGTAGTTTTTACTTTGTATGGTAGAGTAAGGAAGATGGGACTGGCATATGAAGATTCTAAAAGATGTATCCTATTTCCAAGCTCAGAAGCAGGGACAGAAGCACCTCAAATAGTCCTGCAGACTGTGTTGACATGTGTGTATGTACATAGGAAGAAAATTTCACACACAATTACAAGGAAAAAAGTAATTATGTGTACTTCAATGGGTCAAGGAAATATACTTTATTCATGAATCTTTAAATGGATACCAAAGAGGATCACATCACTATATATTCCACTGGATAGAAAAGAATGATATAACTGTTATTTTAGATATCATATATAAAGACATCATAAATGAAATGCTTTGTACATATTTTAACTTAAGATACAAATTAAATATACTGAATTTTAGATCTCAGTGAAAATAACAGGGTGCACCATTTCAAAATTCTTTTAAAGAACAGACTCTTGCAGTGTATTCATTCTTCAAAAACAATGCCATATTGAAACATATTCATAGAAAGTTCAAACAGAATGGAATTTCCATCAAGGCTGTTTAGTCTCTCACCAAATTTAACTGATCTCAACACTTCTCTGTCAGCCCTATAAAAACAATGCTACACCTTGTCAGACATTATGTAATACATCATTAACTGGTGCCTTTTACTTTTCTGCTCACTCCAAGCATATCACATTACTTCCCGTTCATGTTTCCTGGTTTTTATTATCTCATTTCTGTTTTTCCCATTACGAAAATGCTTTCTAATGTTATTTTGATTCTCAGTGTTTCCAAGGACTAATCATCAAGCATGATGTAGCTTGCTGAGGGGCAGAGCACTAGAACTGAGGCCACTTTAACAGTTAAAAAAATTTTTGGATTGATTTCTACAAATCAATACATTATGAAATAGGCATGGAGTAAAAGATCCTCTGCTCTAATCACATATGTGTTTTAAATTTGTTTTAATGTTTGGGGGAGCTCCCATACTGTTTTGTATTGTGACTGCATCAGTCTACATCCCTACCAACAGTGTATAAGGGTTCCAGTTTCTCCATGTCTTCACCAACACTTGTCATCCTTTGTTTCTGTGTTGGTTTTGTTTTGTTTTTTCACAATGCCATCCTAACATCAGGCTAAATTTACATTTGAGTTGAATGTTAAATGCACTCAATGATGACCTCCCAAAAACCTAATGAAAAGGCTAAAAAGAAATAATGCATTAATAAGTATGCATGGTAACATCTTCTGGCCTTAAACTTGACTGGACACACAATTTGGAATCAAATTTGATGCCCATCTTTCCCTCCGTGTTTCCAAAGGTAAACTAGCATTCTTGGATCACTACCAAAAGAGAAAGGTATGGCCAAGAAACCAGTCTTAAACAGCCATATCTGTTAATGTCTAATTTTAGGAAAGGAAACGAACTGTAATATAATGTACAAACTGAAGTAATATTGCTTTTGAAATGGAGGAAGGAGTAATAGAGACACAGCAGGCAAGTTTAAGATAAATTGTTGGCTGAATTCACCTATACACCTGATGTAGACTGTGTCTGTGTTCCTCTCTCAACTACTCTCTATTTTGAAAATTGAATATCTATATCAAATTGACCTTGAGTCAACTAGAACTGAAACTGGGTCTAAAACTGGACAGTGAGATGAGTTGCCAAAAGCCAAATCTGAATTAAAAGTGTACCAAAAATATTTGCACTTTTATTAAAGTAGAAGTACTTTTTAAAGTAAAAAACATATTTTACTTAGAAATAACCAATTGAATTGATCAATGTTTAAGATAATACACATAAATATATAGTTATGGATATATTTTTAAATCAAACTATTATTAGCTCATTACTATGAGCTAGGCACTTATGTATAGTAGCTTAAGTCTCATAAAGAGGTAGCTTTTCCATATTTGTATAACTCCAAAAATTTCACTGTCATTCATGGACATTTGCAGGCCCAGAACTGTAAGTCACTCAGCTGAGGTCTGACAAGGATATGATCTACCTCCTGTTTCAAATCTCAGATCTTCCTTTTTTCTTGTTTCAAACTGTACTATGTCCTTTTCAGTCTACTTGGTGCTACATGTTCAATCAAGCCTGAATGAAGCTGATATAACACTGATCTTTCCTCCATAAGGCACATGCTAGCCTTCTTGTGCTAAGGAACACTACACAGCACTTCAACACTATGCTTAAAGACTGTTTCAAATAGTGAAATCATTATAAACAAACACACACACACACACACACACACACACACACACATGCATGCACACACATTCCACAGGATACAAAGAACGTAAAAGGCATTAAATAGACTGCCAAAAATGATAGCATAAGAAGGTAGAGCACTGACCTCAGCCTTCCAAGCAATGGCTCAGAAATTTCTGTGGTCACAGAGACTTTCTAGAATAAACCTACCACTGAGTAATAAGAACTGCTGTAATTTCAATAATCTTCACTCCCTTAAAAGGCTACCGTGTTGAACCGTAACTCACAGGGAAAAGGTTAACACCTTTGGCTGAGAGAAGCAGTATTATTAGTAGTCTCAGTTACTGGACTATTTTTATTAGATAAAAAGCTACAGATCTTATGTGACATAATGTTTCTTGAAAGAAGGAGTTTTGACTAGACTGTACGTAGTACTTCTTTATAATTTTGAATCAAACCAGCAAACTGCAAGTATTTCAACAGAATGAAAAAAAAAAAAAGCTAATTTTGGGTAAGGAGTAACTCATTAAAACAAGACTCTAAAAACACCAAATTTTTATCAAGCAACCATGGCAAATAATTGTTTTCCTTACTTATAACCAAGTTGTCGACAGATCACAGCTGCATCCTTATCAGTCCATCCGTCATCACAAATTGTTCCCCACTGGCCATTGATGAAAACCTCCACTCGTCCTTCTTTTTTATTTTCTCCATCCATAAGTCTTATAGGAAAACCTAAGTGGTAATTCAAAAACATTAGAAAAGCCAAAGCAAGGAAACTTATACTAAAGCATAAGAGACTACAAAATATAATTATTATTTTAAATCACTTATAACATCAGTGGAACAGCACTTATACTTGAAAGGGAAAGAGAAAAAGAGAGAAGAGATATCGATAAAAAATTGCATCCACTTTTGTCTGTCTGTTGAGGCCCTACGGTTAAAAGTGCTTACCTTGCCCAACTTTGCATCCTGAACATTTGGAAAAGTACCTGGCACACAGAGGACATGCATTGCTGTTTGTTGGATGAATGAATGAATGAATGAATGAATGGATGAGTGACATTATCAAACAAAATTATTTCACTATAACTAACTTAAAAATAGTACAAGACTATTACTTTAGAATTTTTGTTTCATATCTTTTTAAATCCATGAATAATTAGACATTTATACTCTAAGCGAAGATTTTTAGGAAGTCATAAATAGATACAACATTGGTGTACATAAGTAACTTGAGTGAGTCTCAGCTGAATATTAATTCCAGGTCAAAAATCACTATGATATAAAAACTGAGAAACATCTCTAGTATATTGAGGTTTAAATTATACAAATGATGTCACTGATAATGTATCTCTATCCACACCACTAAATATGGAAGTGTTTAATTTAATGCCTTTACTGAGATTTGCATACTGTCCTGGGTAGACTTGTGAGGTCATTATGGTGGACCCTAATCCAATATAACAATTGTCCTTACAGCAAGAAGAAATTTGGACAGAGTTATACAGAGAGAGGAAAATCTGAGGAGATACAGGGAGAAAAGTCTTATCTTTAATCCAAGAATAACCCTGGAGCATATTCATTCCCCACAGCCCTTCCGTCACAGTTCCTTTTCTAGGAAGCATCCCTGATGAATCCTTGAGTTTGAACTCCTAGCTCCAGAGCTGTGAGACAGTAAATATCATGTTTAAGCCATTCAGTCCACGGGACTTTGCAGAGCAATCCAAGCAACTAAGTAAACACACATTTGATTACCTAGTTGCTGGAAGGGTCTCCAGTTTCAGGACAGTTTACTGATAAGAATTTAGGAAATAAAATGAAGCATGGTAAAATTATCAGGTGAAAGCAGGCAGCTAATGAGGAAAACATCACCTAATATTTGTTTAAGCCAATGCATGGAATTATTAAATTGACATTTGTTAACTAAAACAAAACTGTTAGCAAGATGGACACATCCTATTTTTATTTCTCAAACTCACTGTTATTTCTCTATACTTTGCTGCTCCCAGAGTTTCGGTGCTAGACCAGGTTCACTTCATGGGACAGGCAATACAAAAGAGTCGTATAGCAAGGTCAAAACAAATGTGTAATGAGTGTCAGTTCCATGAGCTACTAGTTTTAAAAAATCGGAATTTTAGCTATGTCACAAAACAGGATATTTGAAACTCAACATTTCTCATTAATGTATCTTCAGTTTAAGGGTTCTTCACAAGAGAAGTAGGGCAAAAAGTGATCATTAAAGACCAAATTCAAACTAATCAAACTCTTTTCCTAAAATTTTATAGTTTTATATTTTTGAATCTTTGGTTCAAAATTAAGACAATATAGGCACAAGGAATTAGATCTCCATTTTTTATTTTGGTAGGTGTTTATATACTCTAAAAGTACAATGATAAGTTATTTTAAGGCTAAATAGCATACTTTGTAAAACTACTGCATAAGATAGTTCTGTTACTAATTTTAATCATTTCATAAAATCATTGGATTTTCAATTCTTGAAAGGAAACTGGATGACACAAAGTCATTCTACACATACCCTCTCACTACTTAAATCTTTTTTGTTAGGCCAGTAATAATGATATACAACATGTTGTTTTCTAAAATCCTAAATAAATATACAGTGTTTGGGGAGGCTAAGAGTGCCAAAGAAGCAAAACAAAACAAAAACTCCTTGTCTATATTATTATTCCTTGACCTCCTTCTATAAGCTTCTCATTGCAATATACAAATTTTTAATAAGTGGGAGGCATTGATTTATTTGAATAAATAAGTGATAATATGATTCTCTCCCAAAGAATATTTGGCTCAGACATAATGTTCTTTGAACAAATAACTTTAGTTAATAGACATATTACTGAGATTAGAACCAAAGAGATTCATAATAGTGATCACATATTAATAATTATCACCCATGACTTTTTAAATTTTTAAAAAAGCATGTGCAAAATCCTAAAATTAAAATTATTTTCAGGGGAACTGAACAGATTAGTTGTCCTAATTGTATGATGTATAGTAGAGGCCTCTGGAGAACTCAGATCACAGTATTTTTTAACATAAGAGTACTGATACAGCATGTCTGGAAAGATCACTCCATGATTTAAATAGCTGCTACCAGGGACCAAGAAGATCCATTTCTAGCAAACTGGTTCTGTCCCCACTGACCACAAGCAATCTTTCATCAGATAATCCTGACAGTATTGTAAATCCTCCATAAGAAGAGAACAAATGAAAAGAAAGAAAATTGGAAATATGATCAACAAAGAATAAAGTGAAAAATTATACTTCTACTTTAAATAATGCTGGGTTAACCCACTGAGTCACCGTGATCCCACAGTTGACAGAAAATACCCGTATACATATTTTGATAAATTGTAAATGTGACGTGTGGTTAATACCATGTGTTTCAACAAGTTTCATTGTCTTGTGTTTGTATTTTCAGCTTCATAATCTCAAAATAGGAAGATACAAGATGAATTGATTTAATCGTGAGGTTAAAAGTAAGGACCACCTAATGACTATTTTAAAATCTATTTATACATACACAAAAACACATGTATATATGTATAATAGAGATGTGACAGTTCCTGCCAAGTATTTTCAATATTTCCCAATATATTTTTTCACTCATATTTATTCTGCCCTCCTAATTGTACATTAAGAACTTGTCAAGAATATTTTATAAGAGGATCTTTATCTGTAATTATTTCAAGACTGCTAGGCACCTTTTATCCAAATACAAGTTTGAAGAAATCTGTCACTGGGGAGCAGGAAGAGTTCCTGATGTATTTCTAGAGAACAGCTGTTATGGCTTGTGTCTAGATGGCCCCCGAAAGCCTCATGCAGTCAGGAGGGTGGTGGTTTCAGAGGTGGCTGGATCTGCAGTGTGTGGTTCTGGGATCAAGGGTGTGTGATTACTAAATCAGTCCACTGACTGCTTTGGCATAGATCTGGCTAGGATTAAGGGTGTGAGTGCTGTACCTGCCTTCCAAAATTATAAGGAACAGAAAGAAGGCTAATGCACTTTCTCCTGCCTGCTTCCTGTGGACTATTTGTTCTCTGTGAAGCCCCTCTGCCATACCTCCCTGCCTTCGCATGAGCCAACTATAGACTGAAACTTCTACAAACTATGAACCAAATAAACCTTTCCTCCTTTAATTTTGAGTATTAGGTATTTTGTCTCAGCAACACGAAAAGTAACTAAGTCAGAATTTGGTACCAGAGAATTGGGGTCATTGCTCTGACTGTAACTGACCAGGTGATTCAGGAGCATTTAGAATTGACGTGTGGGAAGAGTTTGGAAAAGTTTAGAGATGCCAGCTCACAAAGCAGCACTGGAATGCCTGAAGCTGTACTTGATGGAAGATACTGGTCAGAGGTCAAAAGACAAGAATGCTGGTAGAAATGCTTACAGTAAAGACTAGCTTAGGAGGCTTCTTTAGGGAAAAAGGACTGCATCAGCAGTTGGACTCCAGAACATATGTGCTGTGCCTTGTCAGAAAGTTTGTCTGCATTTTGCTCATGTCCAAAACTTCGCCTGAGACTAAGGACAGCAGACTAATTAATCTTGCAAAAGAAATTTCAAGGCAATCTAATGTTGAGACTGTGGCATGACTGCTTTGGGTGATCTATGTTAAGAATCAAGAGCAAAGAGCCCAGCAGGATGATTCAAAACATTGTGATATTAGCCAGAAAGGAAGCTCCAGTAAAGTTGCAGCCTGCAGAGGTGAAACAGGAGAAATTGGTCACTGAAAAGGCTAACAAGAAAAATTCAAGTATTTCAGAAGACAAAAGAAAAGATGGCCTGAGGACAACATAAGAATTAGCAGAACACCAGCTTTTACAGCTTCAGAGTTGCAAAAGTGAAAGACTTTGCTTTGAGAGGAGAGCCCTAGAGCACCATGTTCCAGAATGGCAGTGGCATAGAGGATTTGTCCCGCAGGACTGGGTTCAGAGTGCTCAGTGATTCAGGTACTCAACCCTTACAGCCAAGAGTAAAGGAAGCCTGGCTGCTGTTACAGCTGGAAGCAGAACCTGGTGTCATTTGGCTATTGCTGGCTTTCAGTGCATGCAAAATGCAAGAGTTGTAGGGTTAGGAAGGCTTCCACCCAGATTTCAGAAGAAGATCTGGGAGGACAGACAGTGTACCCCTGAGAGGGCAGTATGTGAAGCTGTGAATGTGAAGCCAAAGATGCAGTGGAGACCCCAGAAGTTAAGAGAAGCAAGGAACTTGGATCATCTGAGGAAAACTGCAAGGAGGGAGCAGAGCTGGCCCAAGAGAGAAGCATGGGAGCTACAACCACCAGAAGTGCTATAGGGGTAGAGCCACCCAAGCCCTTTGGGGTTCACATCTTGTCACAGATTGCCTTGGATGCTCGACACGGAACTACAGGACTTAATGTTTGCCCTGTTGGAGTTTGGACTTATTTTGGATATTCCTTTGTATCCCCCTATTTGTACCTTTTGGAATAGAAATGTCTATCTTGTGCCATTGGATGTTGGAAGTGTTTAATTTTCTTTTCATTTGTACAGGAGCTTACAGTTGAGAGTTTGCCTAAAATTTCAGAAGAGACTTTGGACCTTTGGACTTGAACTATTCAGCAATGATAAAACTGTTAGGACTTTGACAACTCTTACAGCTGGACTAAACACCTTTTGGATAAAGGGATGCACATGAGTCTTTGTGGCACCAAGAGCAGAATGCTGTCTTATGTGTAGATGTCCACCCAAAGCCTCATGTAGTCATAGAGGGGGTTTTTCAGAGGTGGTTGGATCTAGAGTGTGTTTTGCTGGGATCCAGGGTGTGTGATTACTAAATCAGTCCACTGATTCCTTTGGCATAGCTCTGGCAAGAATTAAGGGTATGAGTGCCACACCCACACTAGGGCAGGTAGCATGCGTAAAATACAAAGCACAGAAAGAGGGCTAATGTGCCCTCTTCTGTCTGCTTGCTGTGAACTGTTTCTGCCCTGTAATGCTCCTCTGCCATGCCAGGCTGTCTTGGAGTCAGCCGACTATGGACTGAGACCTCTGTGAACTGTAAGCCAAATAAACCTTTCCTCCTTTAACTTTGGGTGTTGGGTGTTTTATCTCAGCAACAAGAAAAGTAACTAAGACGGCAGCATATGTTAGAGAGATGAGTGGGCTCTTAACTCCCATGAATCCAGCGAGGATTCTGAAGAGTAACAAATGGCCAGTGACCAAGGACTGAAGAGTCCACAAGACTAGAGAAGAAATAAATCATGAGACAGGAGGAACGGAATACTCTTTTTATACTTTTTTGGTCTTGTCTCAAATAGCTCATTGGAATTCAAGATCAATAAATATTAGAATAGGACACCAAGGAATAATGCAATGGATATTGCTGCTTATTCCACCTTTCAGGTACATGTGAAACAAATATTTTTGGTGAGAAGTTTGAACTCATAAGTAACAAAAACAAATGTAAGGACAGAAATTTCATGACACTAATGGACTCAAAAGATTGTTTTTCTTAAAAAGTAAAGATGAGAAATGCTTCATATTCCAGATCAACAGTTAGAGACATGGTGGCTACTGAAGTATGGATACTCAAGAGCTGTGGCCAGTCCTCACCTAGAGAGAGTTTATGCCCATCACCGCCGGGGTAGCAACTGATGCCCACATCTTCCCGATGGCTGCAGTCATGCTTTCCCCATTGTCTCCTGGAGCATTGAAGAAAACTGGTTTCCTTTCCTGAGCAGCTCACATCATCCAGCCATATGGGCCCTGGACTTACTTCAAAATGGCTTGGAGAGGCTTGTTTGCCATACCTGTGGTGATAAAGTAAGCACTGTGCATGAGACTGCTGTCTCACGTTTCAAGGAACCACAAAACAATCCAAGTGTCCTAACTTCAGAAGGCATTTGCTTTTCTTTTACCTTGGAGCCTCAGAGCTGTGTTTGTTTCATCACACATTTTAATCATCTTAATTTTTGATTGATTCAATGAGTAACAAATGGGTGACTCATTCTCATGTTCTGTCTAAAATTTAATCCACCAACCAGCGATAATGCAGACAATGAGCTAAACCTCAAGTTCCTGACCACGGAAGTAACCCTGTGAACCAGGGAGGGAGAACAGTTGTTTCATTTTGGCCTCTGATGAACGATCTGAGCTACTCTGATTTCACCAGCTTCTCTAGGTCTTTTTAGGAACTTCTCTAAAATGAAAAGTGTGTATTAATTTACTGGTTTGCTCATGGAAAGTACCCAATCCCTGATAAAATCTGGATTTCCATCCATTCAATTCAGAATAATGTCAATGTTCTTTCTTAGCATTTCACACTGATACAAATTTGATGTCACAAATTATAATTGTGCTTCAGTTAACTTTATTCTATCTATGATATACGTATTATAATAAAGCATAAGCTATAAAATAGGAAACATCTGCATTACTGTTTGATCTAAAAGTTCCCCCAAAAGCTCATGTGCTTAGTCAGATGTGCAACTTTTGGAAATCTGATTGTATCATAAAGGTTCTGACTTCATCAACTGCATGAATCCATTCACAAGTGCATTAGCTGAGTGGGCTTATTAGAAAGTGGGGCCAGGGATGTAGCTCAGTGGCATAAGCACCTGCCTGGCAAGTGCAAGGTCCTGAGTTTGATTCCCAGTACCAAAAAAGAAAGAAAGAAAGAAAGAAAGAAAGAAAGAAAGAAAGAAAGAAAGGAAGGAAGGAAGAAAGAAAGAAAGAAAGTAGGGCCCATGAAACAGGTTGCTGGGAATGGCTTTGAAGGTCAATCCCAGTTCTTTCCCTCTGACTTTTACTCCTCTGCCTCTGGGCTGCGGTGAGGTGAAGGCTTTCCTCTTCCACATCCATTTTCCATGATGTTTCTGCTTGCCCACAGGCCCACGGCACTGGAGCCAGCCAACCACAGACTGAGACTCTAAAACCACGAGCCAAGATAAACTTCCTCCTCTAAGCTGTTTTTCTCAGGTATTGGTCACAGGAGTAAATCCATCTGTAAAATTTTTAAGCAGGCAGTTAAATTGGTCTGCAGCTTCTTTTGCCCTCCTCTCAAGTTTTCTTTTGTTCCATAAAATCCAAACCTCTAGAAGTCATTGAGCTTAAAGATCTTTAAGACATCTTTTATGTCTAAGAAATTCAACACAGTCATAAATGTCATGGCAATCATTTTTTTACTTGATGTTTTATTATTTCTATATAAGAATGTGAAGAGACCTTTCTATCTGCCATGAGTATGTTTTCCTGTGCCATCATTTTTTAAATTTATTTAACCAAATGAATGTTTAATAAATTAAAACAATGCAACTTTTAATTAGGCATTTTAATTTTTGTCTATTTTGCTAGTCAAGTCATAGTTAGAAAAGCAGAGCCGGGGATATAGCTCAGTGGCACAAAGACCTGCCTGGCAAGCACAAGGTCCTGAGTTCAATTCCTAGTAACAACAACAAAAAAGAAACAAAGAAAAGAAATTAACCTAAATCCCATATTGCTAATCACTTTCAACTTATGTCATTTTTCCAGAAAATTTATCAATCTGATGATTTTCTCTTTATTTCAACTACATGACATATAACATAAAGTTATTTTATTTGGGATTTCATTTGTACAAAGAAACCCAAATTTATTTATTCCATAAGAAAATCCTCTCTCTTGGGGCCAGGGATATAGCTCACTGGCACAAGCGCCTACCTGACAAGCACAAGGTCCCAAGTTCAGTTCAATTCCCAGTACCAAAAAAAAAAAAAAAGAAGAAAATCCTCTCTCAAAAATTTCTCTATAAACTAAAAGTAATAGTAGCACATCTTATTGTATGTACTACAATCATTTAGAACTTTTAACACATTATTGAGAACATTTTTAGAAGTAAGTCTAAGTACTCAATGTACACAAAAGAAAAACAATGGCTTCAAGGTACAAAGTAAATACAATATGGAGAAAAATATCAGTGCTACTTGATTCTTCTCATTAATCAAGAAAAAAGTGAAATAAATGGCAAATAATGGGATTTATGAATTTTCCTAAACATGTAAATACAAGGTACAAATGTTAGTGTAACAGAGATTCATTTAAATGTAAGATGACATGTATTTTATTAGCTAAATTAAATATGAGTAAGTTTAATTTGATTACTTAATTTAATGTCAGTATTTGTATGTTATGTCATATCTTTTGACCTAGTCATTTTTAATAACTTCTCTGCACATGGAAAATTCAAAATAGGGGGAAATTAGGTACATTTTTATCTTCATGCTATCATTATTTATAATTAAGCTGGGAAAATGAAATATTTTAACCTAAAAAACTAATCTAAATATTAAGTAAATTATGATATGACCATTCAATACATATTACATTACCATTAACATTTGTGACTGCATAGCAATATAAAAGTAAAAAAAGTGGTATAAAAATGTTACATCCACTACTAAAATTGATATAAAGGCAGAACTTGAGATCAAAGAAGACCAAAATTAAATTCTAAGAGAAAACTCTTTTATACACGATTTTACTGAAAGATGACTTGAGTTTGCAAAGCTAGGTACTGAGATTAGTGAGAAGGAAGACAGGACTGTTCCCTCAAAAACCACACAGGCTAGAAGGGAGACAGACAAGTTATGATAGAACATGTAAGTTGTAATAGTGTAAAAGTGGAAAATTTGTGAATAGTTATTCAATTTTCTTTTTTCCAAATTTTCTGACTTATACTACTTGAATAAATGTTTAAACATGGCTTTGCTCAGGTTAAACAAAAGCATATTTTTAAGGTTTAGTGAATATTTGCAATTAGCTCAGGCTGAAATGAAATACTTTGCCAATTTCTTCAAGTATGAGACTATTACTTGAAGCATTAAGTGGAAATACGAAAAACAAGGATGGCCCTTCATTGTCGTCATTCAGATATTTAGCTCACAGGCATTATTTACAGTTACTTTGCACTGGAATGCATTATGCATGTGACATGAAATGCATCACCCAAAGTTTGATACTCAGCTGTTGAGTGAGTGAGGTTAAAGGCGAGTTCTAAAGGTCATCTCATGACAAGAGAGCTGTTTTTCTCAAATAAGAGTGGTAATTATCTCCCATTCTGAGAAAGGAAATAATGCAATACTAAACCATTTGACACCGGACTTTGCTGCGATTTTAGACCCAGTGATGTCAAAACTACCAACATCCCTTGGTAGTGATGTCTGGGAATGAAATCAACCATTCAAAGTCTCACTTGAATAGACACAAAGGACCTACAAGTCACCCCTGGCTTTAACCAATCTATTCAAGAGCACTGGTAATAAGAAAGGTAACTGAGAAAAATGGCAGGTGGTGGTTGTTTATCATCTTAGAAAATGTCACTGATTTTTTGTTGCACGTCCATATATAGGAAGGAGGTTAGGTAGGTATATAGGAAACAGAAGGTAGACAGAGGATAAACAGATGACAGAGAACATGTATTTTAGTATGACAAAAATTACAAGTAAGGATTAACTATACAATAAGACTTTTAAAGGTATAACTTGGCATTCAGCTGCCTCATTTCAGTGGACCTTACTTAAATCCCAGCTGTCGACAAACCACGTAAGTATTGAGCTCAGTCCAGCCATCGTCACAGACAGTGCCCCACTGTCCTCTGTAGTGCACCTCCAAGCGACCCTCATGGCTGCCTTTCCCACCTGCGAGTCTGATGACCCCATCTGCATAAGAAGGAAGCACCAGGACTAAGCAAATCAAGTCTCAAAAAAGGCAAAATAATACTTTCATTTTACCAGAAGCGCTGTCATATTCCGGCTCAGCCTTTTATTCAACTGACAGCTGTCCTCACTAGCCTGAGGTCACCGCATTGTCTCTGATGTTGGCCACAACATTTATCCATCCTAATACTTATACTCCTATTCTGGGAGTGCAAAAACATATTCCGATAAAATTCTAAGCAATCTATATTGATTTTTCTAGATTAAAATAATATTGAGGAAATTTCCCATAACTGCAGTCTCCATAAATCTAAGCAATACAGGTTCTACACATTTAAAAAGCAAGAAAACACAGCAACTTGAAAATAGTTCAAACTTTTAACTGCAAATAAAAAATACTGAAATTTGAAGACAGAAAAAGCTATTCTGGATAAAGAACCATCTTTCACGTCAATGCATTTATTATTCCTTAGGCATTCATGAATTATAAAAACTAGAGTACATGCCTTGCCTCTGTTCTTTTATTGATAATACAGATCTGAATTTGAATCTTATTAATCAATAAATAATTAATTTCCAAAGAATCCTATTAAAAGATTCTAAGCAGAAGCACAGTAACATAAATTTCATTTAAAAGTTAATTTAAAAACCATTTCCATCTGCAATAATTCAATCTCCCTGCCCGTGTGAAACATAAATAATTTGGGTAAAGGTCATACTTTTATGACTCTCTGGGATCCTTTAAAGCAAATAAATGTCTCACAGAAACAACCATTTATTAATAAAGTATTTTATTGTCTGGAAAGCACTGTGACACATATTACCTCATCTGACCACCTTAGCAATAACACAAGACTCTCATCATTTGAAAGCGGAGGAAATGGCAGTTGAAGAAAATAAAGTGCTCTAGCTTAGCTCAGCATAAATTATAAACTTCTATTGTACGTAAATGTTTCATTCCACTAATAAAAACATCAGTGTAGATTTTATAAAAAGGTGTAAATTCAATATTTTGTAGGGCCTAAGAAGATGCTTTGATTTTTCTTAAAGTAAGATTAGACATCTTTCTTCAAGTTAACTTTGACCCAGAAACAACGGATTTGCGATGCTGCAACTTCTCTTTCATAGTTTTTCTTCTTCCCTCTAAACATGTAAGTTCATACACACATAGCAGTTTCCACTCAGACAAACCCTTCTTATAATACATGACCTAAATGGACAGACATGCTGCAATTTGGAATTGTCTGAACATTAATCACAGCAAAGCTAACTTGCTTTCCTTAATAGTGTGCTTTAATCAACAATCACATCAATACAGTTTTATTCCAACTATAAACACATTCTGACAGTAAGATTGGATAATAGATGAATTAACTAAACATGTAATTATAACACACAATATGTGAAATTTATCATTGCACACTGGTTTTGATTACTATGTACTACATATTGCAACAGAGTCATATTTTTAATCTAGCTTTATAGAACTTTATGACCTTAAACCGAAAAACTCAGAAACATCCTAGAATAAGGAGATAGCATTTTAATACAGCTTATGTTTGATTTTTTTGGTTTCGTTTAATGTATTTATTTGAATGTTCATTTGGTAATACTATGTGAACTGAGGAGAAAGGAAGGCGTGGCAAGTCCAAGCGGTGCTGGGGCGAGGGTTGGAATATTAAGAGGGGTGAAGCCCTTACCTGTAAGGGGAGTACAGGACACCCCAGCATCTTCTTTGTGCTCACAGTTATGTTCACCCCAGGAACTCTTTGGACACTGCTCAATGGAAAGTTCATTCCCAGTGCAGTGTACTTCATCCAACAATATTGGGCCAGATCCTTCCCCAAAATATGCCTGATTCCATGCTTTGGCAATGCCACTGAGAAAACAAAAGAACACAAGAATTCTGGACTCAACACCAAAAGGTTAGTTTGACTTGCAGTATTTCTTTTGTTTCTGGAAAAAACATATTAATGAATCCCCCATAACAGTTCTCTCCATAAGCTATGCACGACTGTGTATTTCTTTTACACTTACTTGTTGTTCTTTATCTTTTCTGCCACTGGACATGTTTCAAAGACTGGTAGGCATCCCCAGTATTTGCCTGCCTTTTCTTCATCAGTAATGGAACCGCACTTGTTCATTGGTTTTGTTGTTCTGGTTTGGTTTGGTTTTGGTACTGAGGATTGAACCCAGTGCCTTCACACCAAGCTATGCCCTTCTTTATTTTGCCATAATCTTGCCAAGTTGCCCAGGTTGAACTCAAACTCACAGTCCTCTTGCCTCAGCCTCCCAAAGTGCAGAGATTACAAGGACATGCCACCACACCTGGCTGGAACTTCAGATTTTGAGAAAGCTAGTGGCTATCCAAAATAAAGACCACATTTCCCAGCCTCCCCCTCCTTCTAGACGACCGAGTTTGTTTGCAAACACATACAGTTTTAACCATTTTAAGAGTATCTTGCATTACATACACTCACTGTACGACCATCAGCACCATCCATTCCAGAACTGTTGTCATCATCCCAAAATAAAACTCTGTGCCATGACTTGTTTTTACCAACGATATTTAGGTAGAAAAGTGTCAGATATCCCTTCTGGTACGGGCCTTGTCCCACTTCCTCCTTCCTGCTGATCCTCCTTCCTGGCTGGACCTTGAGAAGCTACCTTGGGCCATAAGCTGTCACACTAATGAGGACAGAACCTCAAGGAAGAGCTCAGGGCCCTGCTGACTTGACTGCAGAATCGCCAAACTACCCTGGAGCTAGCTACCTTTGGTCTTTTAAAAGAGAGATAAATATCTAAATTGTTTAAGTTTCTGTTATCTTCAGTCCTCTGTTGCTTGTAGCTAACCCAGTTTCAAACAAAAACATCTTCATCCAAATTTATTCATAATAAATTTCCTTCTCCTACAATTTAAAACGATACCGTGCTCTAAGACCATGGATTTCAGTGAGCATGGTCACAGTCACCAGTTGAAATGGTTAATGACTATAAGAGCTGCATGTCAGCCCCTTTTCACTTTTTGGGGTTTTTTTTGTTTATTTGTATGTTTTGGGGGTTTGGGGGTTTTCTGGGGTTTTTTTGTTTTTGTTTTTGTCTTTTTGAGACAGGGTCTCGCTATGCAGTTCAGGCTGGCCTTGAGCTCGCTTTGTAGCCCAGGCTGGTCTCGTAGTCACAACAGTCCTCCTGCCTCAGCCGCTCAAGTGCTGGGATTACAGGGGTGCTCCTTCATGCCCAGGTCCCCCTTTTCACTTTTGAATTTTTAGACTATGACATTTGTTTGTTTAGTTTGTCTTTCAATGGTATTGCATCTGTTCCCCATTGTTTTACATATCTATTTCTCACAGCATTATAATTATCTTGAAAATTTGCAATCAAAATATATTGAAGGAAAAATATTTCCTAAATGATTGTAATACTCCAGTAATGGTAAAGTGTTAGATAATCAACTTTGTGATTAAAAAAGAATTTGCTTAATTAATTTTAGTAGATATTATGGAAGTTTCTTTTAAGAGAACACATCTAAAAGTACAAAACATTTGAAAGTTAAAAGTACCTTTACAACAAAAGATAAGAAATGTGTATTCCATTATCACTTGGCCCATTCTCCATTTAAAATTTGGAAAGTGCACCAAGGGCAAAGATAAAAGAACATTTATAGGGGGAGGTCTGAAGTGAGCTGAGGAAAGGAAAAGTACTTGTGGAGTCAAAATTTTAAAATTCAGAATCCTAACACTTAAATCACTGTCTGGCATTTGTGGAACAGTGGGCTCCCAGCAGTCTGCCCCAACAAGTATCAAAGAATAATATCTAGAGATAATTAGATAAACACAGCCTGCCTAAAGCAGACAACAAGGAAAACCTATCACAAATTATACTGTCAAAATAACTCAATTTCATGAGTGAATTTGTTTTCCTAAGGGAAATGTAATGACAGAACGGAAAGTCATTTGTACTCTATTGGCAAGAAGAAATAAATGCTCAATTAATAGAATTGTTTTAAATGAAGGTTTCAGTTATTTTAAAGTATGTCCACATGCCTTCAGAAGAGCACAATAGAAAAGATCCTATCTGTATATATATAGTAGTGCCTTCCTTATGAGAAATACATAAAAATACTTCCGGTAGATGCCAAAAATGGTAGATATTACAAAACCCATACATAATATGTTTTCTTTTCTCGACATACATACCTATGATAAAGGAAACTTTATAAATTAGCCATAGTAAGAAACAATAAATAAAAATAAATTAGAGCAATTGTGACAAAATACTATGGTAAAAAATATGTGCAGGTGATATCTTTGTTATAAAATATTAACTGTACTCACCTTCTTGTGATTCTATGACCTGATACAATGCTTTACATGAGATAAATTCTTAATGAATTATTTGAAATTATTATTAATAATTTAAATATTAAATTAAAAATTATTATTATTCATAATTCATTAGTGAATCTCATAATAAATGAGGTAGGCTTTGTGAGGTAGTGTTGGGCTACATAAGGGTTACTTGAACACAAGCACTGTGGTAGAGGACAGTAATTCTGTTTATCAAGAGGGCCACTAAGTGACTTATGGGAGGGTAGTGTATACAGTGTGGATATACAGGACAAAAGGGTGATTCACACCCAGCACAGGACAGAGTAGAACAGTACAAGACTAATCCCACTACTAAGAATGGAACTTTATTTTTTTATTTTATGGAAAAAAGGTAAAACAAAATTTCATAACAAAATGATAGTAGAATAACAAGCTAATCTATTGCATATTGTTATCTTAAAGTAATTATTCAGAGTACAAGATACAAAAATTAAAATTTCTCAAATTGATACTAGCACAAACCTCCCTTTTCAAAGAACGAAGTGACACTAATAGTATAACTGACTTGCAGTTTTTACTTTTTCCCTTCTGTCCTCTCCCCTTTCTTCCATCCCAGTTTCTCTTTCCTTTTGAACAATATCTTCCCATTTCACAATATCGACTGTACATTTTAGACCTTATTTACTTTCAGTTTCTCACACAGGGAGACAATATGATGCTTACACATGTGAGTCTGGTTTCTTTCACTTATGAGTACGGTATGAAAATACATCTTTTTAATCCAAGGAATGGCACTTTAAAACTTACCAATGGTTATCATGTGTGAGGCCCAGGATTTGATCACCAGCACTGAAAAATAAGTAAGTAAAGCCTACAAGTTGTTTATTTCTGAAATTTCCATTTAATATTTTCAGATTTCAGGTAACCGAAACCAAGGAAAGTGAAACCACGGGGAACAGGTGGTTACTACTGCACTGAGAACTGTGCTTTTTCTTTCCAAGTTGAGTCTTTGCAGAGACATTTGTAGAAACACGGACTCTGTGGTTCAGCCTTGGGCTCTAATTTCCACAAGCTGCGCTACTTTCAGAAAGTTACCAAAGCCTTTCTTGAACAAGGGATGAAAACAGCTACTTTTTTGTCTTTTCTTCCAGTACCAGGAATTGAACTCATGACCTTGGGCTTGCCAGGCAGGCGCTTTGCCACTGAGCTAAATTCCGCCCCCCCCCCAAAAAAAACAAAACAAACAAACAAAAAAACCCAGCTACTTTGCAGAGCTGTAAGAGTCAAACTAATGCAAACCAGTTGCTCAGTGTTGGTTCCCGTCTCTGTTCCGGCACTTATGATAAGGAGTTTCCCTCCCAACAATTAAAGAGCAGCAGTAAGAATCTTATCAGTTTTTGACCATAATGTTGTAAGTTTGTTTTACTTATTTGAATGTAACTTAAAAAGAATATGTATGGAGGTAATTCATAGCCTATAAGGCGTTGCACAGGTGTATGCATTTTTTATTAAAGATTGTTACTGATGGCTCAGAAGGTCGTTATCCTATAACCCGCATCGCTTACTGCTTAACTGCTCCTGTAGGGGAGACATCAGTAATCAGAGGCAAACAATGTGAAGTATCCTGATGCACATAAAATATTTAACTAATGAAGGTAGTCAGTTAAATACCACCCACTCGTGGGAATTAAACCTAGATCCTGTGCACAAAGCAGTATCTCCAGCCTTTTTCCATTTTTTGTTTTGAGATAGGGTCTTGCTAAATTGCTAAGTCACCAAGGCTGGGCTCAAACTCATGATCCTTGAGATGATGTGCGCACTGCTGCGCCTGACTAAACAAAATCTTTTGTGCAAAGAAAGCATCGAGGTTTTAGAAAAATGGTTGTTTAAGAAAAATGATCTTGCAATTGTTGCTTACGAGGTTGTGAAGAAACTCAAGTGGTACTGAGAGTAGAAGAGATATCCTCTCCCAAAAGAAAGTAATTTCCACACAACATTTGTACTGCATTAAATAGGGAAGCTGTTTAACCCGCATAAAATAAAACTCAAAATGTATGTAGACACTGCAAATAACTTCTAGAATTTGAAAGGGGAGAGTTGAATAACGTGTTGTTTTAAATATGCTACTTTATACACTTATATTGGTTCAAAGAAGGGAACTGCTTGGAGCTGTGTGCCTAGGACCTGGCTCCATTTTAAAGGGAAGATTCAAGCTAGAAGAGAAGCAGCTCAACCTGGGGCCTACAGAGCACACGTCAGCCAACAAGCCAAATCCAGAATGCCTCCTGTTTTTACAGGACACATAAGCTAAGACTAGTTTTACATTTTATAAATGATTGGAGCAAAATTCAAGTGAAAACATAGTTGTAACACATGAAAATCAAATGAAATTCAAATTTCATTTTTCAAAAATCAAGTTTTGTTGGAAAGAAGCCACAGTCATTCCTAAGGTATTGTGTAAGGCTTCTTTTGTGCTACAGTGATACAGCTGAGTAGTTGGAAAATCTAAAATATTTACTATCTGACCTTCACTGAAAAAGTTTGCAAACCACTGCTCTAGAGAAGAGAGATAAATAAAAGCAAATATGGAGCCTGATTTAGAGAGCACTGAGAATTAAAAACCAGAAGAGGGGGAGAAAAGAAAGGGACAGAATGATTGACGCAGCTCGTGGACAAGCCAGACAGGAAAGCAGACCAACAGCCTCCTTGGATCTTTGCTCTGAGATAAATATCAGGAAAGAAAAAGTCTATTAAAGAAAAGTTCAGTGGATAAAACTCACTGAGCCACAATTAGGTGCTATAAGGAAACCTGGGACCAATATGTGAGAATATGAAATTTGATCCCAAACTCAACAGAAACAAAAAGGAAATCCAGATGGTTTAAAGATGACAGAGAGAAAGAGAGAGAGGCAGGGAGGGAGGGAGGGAGAGAGAGAATGGAAGGAGAGATGGAAGAGCAAGAAGAAAAGAACAATATAAAGTTACGGGCTGGGGATTTAGCTCAGCGGCAAAGTGCCTGCCTGGCAAGCGCAAAGTCATGAGTTCAATTCCCGGTACCGGAAGAAAAACGAAAAACAAAAACAAAAACAAAAAACCAAAACAATATAAAGTTACTTGCCTAAAACGATAGGAACTCAGTTTCTATAACATTGGGTGTAAGAGAAGAGTTCCTGAGCAAGACAGTGATACAGTTAGGAAACCCAGAAGTCAGAATATAAAAATTTAAAAAGTTAAATTCAATGACATGCAAACTGAAAACTACAGTATAGTAAAATACATCAGAATCAGCGTCAGAGGTAAACCAACAGTCCGGGAGAAACATTTGCAATCTGATGGAACCGTAAGCAAGATAATCTGGCACTTAATAGTGATAACTTATTATTCCATTTTAATGAACAAGAAAACAGTCAACTTGAAAAAAAATAGGGTACTGGAATGGATCAGAATAGTCACAGAAAAAGAAATATCCATAGTCACTAACCGTAGAATAAGCTCAAACTCACTATAATAAAGTAGTATTCCTATCACATTTTTAAGATTAAAAAAATATCATTTTCATGCAATGCTTAGGTTAACAGATAACAGAGTATAGACTTTTATTCCCTGAGATGTGGGAAACAGTAAGTTCTGTCCTTTCTATCAAACAGGAGTGACTCCATCTTGGACTCCAGCCCATCCTAGATAGCCTTTCCTCAGCACACTAAGGGACAGAAAACGCACACTCATTCCAATCCTGGGAACACAGCTACAAACCCACGATAGCTTATCATGGGCCAAGGATTTTCTGTTCTCCACATTCCCCTCCACACTCCTTTCCCTTCCCCTCAGTTACCCCTGAGATTCTCCCTGTGCCATCTTTGATTCGGGTTACGGGTCCAGACAGATTGTGAGCTTCCAAACCAGCCAAGAAAAGGTCACCTGCTCTTACAGTGTTAGGGATAAGAGGGGGAATCCTCCTTTGTTCTGTGTGCTTGCTACCTTAGGCTTGCACTCTTTTGCAAGGGTAAAAAGCCTTGTTGAGATTTCTCAATGTCTGAGTGCTTTGTTATCTGCAAGGACAAGCTGAGTCTGGGGGCTCATTTCCGGCAGAGAAAAACCTACAATCATCTTTGGCAGACAGTGACTCTAGGTAGGTTGGAGTGGGTAACCAGCTTATCCTGTGTTTCAGATATGTTAATGATTGTTTAATACAGTTCTAGGAAAAAGCAAAAAGCCGAGTTAATTGCCTCTGAACTGTGCCCCTTTTTGGGAAAGTACTGGCCTCAAATAGTAACCCTGTGAAAAATTCTCTGTTGAAATCCACTATGAAGATGCCATCTCTGTGTTTCGTTTTCTTCCTTCTACATTTCTGTATCTTCCATTGTTTATAAATATCTTTTTAATGATCACAAAAAGGCTTAAGAATAATAAACTAATCATAAAGAAATAGAATAAACCTGAGGAGGAAATTTTTTTATGAGGAAACTATGATGTAATACAAACAAGATTGTCCAACTCATTTTTTAGCTTTTAAAAATTAAGAAGATAATATTAATCTGGTGTGGTGCCCCGCATGCCTGTAATCCCAGCACTCGGGAGGCTGAGGCAGGAGGATCATTGGGAGTTCAAGACCAGCCTGGGCTACAAAGTAGGCTCAAGGCCAGCCTGAACTGCGTAGCAAGACCCTGTCTCAACAAAACAAAACAAAACAAAAAAAGAAGATAATATTACATACCCACAGATTCCTTCAGTCAGTCACTATGATTTCCTTGTGCCCCAATTCTGATTTCAGGGGAATACCAAAGAAACTGATGACTCTGCTCCCAAAGAGATCTTACAGTACTGGGGCAAGCAAATTCATGAGCAGAAACGTCAAAGTAAGTGCTGTATAAACTCAATAAAACTGTGTTCTCTTTCATTCCTTTATGGAAATTATTTCCACATCAGCCAGTTAGTTCATCTGTGATAAAAGTCCTAGTGTTGCCTACTTTCTTACTCCCTGACCACAGAATAAATCTGTGTAGTAGTGTGCTCTGATAGAATACACTGAGTTATTATTTTCTATGTAGAGCCGTTTGACCTACCGAATGGCAATGCCTAATAAACACATACTGGATTGATTCTGTCTGATCCTTATTCAAAACACTCTTAAGCCTAACTAATCAGACTGTACTGATAGAAAGTTTGTCCTTTTGGTCCCCACTGCTCCCACAAAGGCCAAGTAAGTAGCAGTATCTGACCAACTAAATCCCCAGGCTTGACTACTACTTTGAGGCAGAAAGAACAGAGTTATCCAGATGATTGTATAAGATAATTAATTAGTTTATAAAAGATTGGTTCTTTCTCGCAAGTGTCATTTTGTGATACTCATAAACCATGGATGTAAAACCCATTTATAATGATCAATAAATAGCCTAGATTTCTCTCTGGAAAAAGCTCTCCTCTATCTCCAATAATGACACTGGCTATGTACCCAATGCTGTTCCAACAGCCCTTTTCTGTTTATTAATTCATGGACTCCTCCCTATGGTCCCACTATTTTACCATCCCCAAATTATAGATAAGAAAACTGAAGCTCAGAAATTTAATAATTTGCCCAGCTTTATACCACTACTAGATGTCAAGTCTGACTACAAGAGCTGACTTGAAATCCAGCCTCCCGGGACGTTCTCAGTTGAAGGGCATGGCAATCAAACAACAGCCTGCCTAACGCAGGTTCATTTTCATCTTCTTTTAAAAGTAATTATCGCGGGGCTGGGGATTTAGCTCAGCGGCAAAAGCGCCTGCCTGGCAGGTGCAAGGTCGTGAGTTCGGTTCCTGGTACCGGAGAAAAACCAAAGAAAACAAAACAAACAAACAAAAAAAAAAGTAATTATCGCTTCTGACCACTCTGTTTCTTTCAGCCCTATTTTTGTATTTACTTTTATTCACACATGGTCATTTTCCAAGCAGTGTAGGATGAAAAAAAAAAGTCCTAAATTAGGGGAGTCATAAGCCTCCAGAGGTTACTTCCCACTGAAAGCTCAACTTCAGGGACCTTGCATAATCTCAGTGGGCCTAACTTCCCTCTCTGTTAGAGGATCTCTTTCCTGATCAATAATTCCAAGTACTAGCTATCATTATTGTAAAAACGTTTAAAAATGTTAAGGAACAGTAAAATAAAAAAAAAAATTTAAAGCAATTTACACCAGAAGAATTTTTATTTTGGCTACTCAAGAAAATTTGTTCTGTACAATAACTGTATAACAAAAGGAAAGAAAAAAACCTAAGAGGGAAGGAGTTTCCAAAATTTTAAAATCCTATGTAAGTTATGGCATATCAACAAAATAACATGGGATGTCACAGTTTTAAGCTATGCTTTAATGAATTTTTAATGACAAATGGAAATACTTTTTAAAGTTAAGCACACAAAAAGGAACACTAAACTGTCTCCATTTGAAACAGTGGGCTAAGGCCGGGGGTATAGCTCAGTGGCTTAAGCACTTGCCTGGCAAGCCTAAGGTCATGAGTTCGATTCCTCGTACCAAAAAAAAAAAAAAAAAAGAAGTGAAACAGTGGGCTACTGGGATCGTACACATTCTCGTTATCTAATTTTCTAACAGCTGACTTCTTCCTTTTCTTCTCCTCCTCTTTACCCAAGTAGTGGGTTAATCAGATTTCCGTATCTTAAGTACCATAATTCCTTTTGTATTTAGAAAGCTTGCCAACTATCAAAATATGCAGACATCCTTAAAAGGTAAAGGTCAACAAAAGAGCATCTCACAAAGAAATTTTAACCACCACTTCAGGGAGGCATGACGTAGTTTCCTTCTGAGAACTCAACAAAGCAAGTAAGTCTGAGATGAAATTTCCTGAAGAACGAATCATAAATTGAGCAGAGCAACAATTATGCTGTCTGCCACCAATCATGCACCATTAAGAAACTATTTCATCTGAAAGTACTTAGCCTTTAAGCAAGCAAAACAAATTATAGACAGAGGAGTTGTAGAATATCGCCTTAATGCAAATTTATGAGAGAACTACAAAGTCAAAAGAAAGAAAGATAAATGAATGGTGTCAGCTCACAGTGTTAGAGTGCCTTTAATGAAAATTTATCTCTGTGAAACTGCACTCTTAATGTTACCACAGCTTGAAGATTTCTGTAGCCTTGTTGGTAGGGTTTGGATAAGTGTCCCTCAACAACTCCCGCGTTAAACACCCTGGTCCCCAGGCGCGGCGCTCCAAGGAGAAACAGAAGCTTTAAGAGGTGTGTCCTAGTGAGAAGCCTCAGGTCACTGGGGATGTGGCTTCAAGGGGACTTTATCTCCCCTTCCTCCCTATCTTCACCCTCTGGCTATGAGGTGAGCAACTCCCCCTGCAGCATGCAGCATTCTGTTTCACCACAGGCCCAAAAGTAAAGAGGCCAACTGACCCCGTGGTCAAACCTCCGGCCAAAATCAACCTGTCCTCTGTGAGTTCATTATCTGAAGTACTGTGTCACAGTCATTGGAAGCTGACTACCCTACTTGCGTGTATGGAGATATGTTTCCTTTTCATCATTTTTCCAGACATGAATCCTTTTATAGAAAGACAGCAACGTCCTAAGGCTTGAGAGAGAGGTTAACACTTCACCCAGGTGTGTGCTCAGCATTAATGATATTCCTGTGCTTCTTTCTCTGTCTTCTCTATGTGTCAGAGACTACTGCTGTCAAAATAGTCTTTGTGTAAGAAGTAGTTATACAAGTGAAAGCAGTATGTGTCTCTCATGAAAGAATTCTACATCACAGCATGAACTTTTAGAATAAATTTGATAAAGTGTAAATATACTTAACATTTGGTGTTGTTTAAATTTGATAGGCAATTATCTAAGCAACAAAGCCTTGCCTTTTCACAGAAATATATCAGTAATAAAAGAATTAGATGGTGATGCACATCTATAACTCCAGAATTCTGAAAGGCTGAGGCATGAGGAGCACAAGTTTGAGCCCAGACAGGGCAACTTAGCAGCTCAGCAAGACTCTGTCTTAAAAATAAAAAGGGAACTTGGCGTGTAGCACGGTACGAAGGCCCCTAGTTTAATCCCCAGTACCGCCAAAGGGAAAAGGAGAAAAAAGCCTTACAGCTTAAATTTAGAATAATGAAGCTGAGGATGTAGCTCAGAGGCACAAGCACCTGCCTGGCAAGAGCAAGGTCCTGAGTTCGATTCCCAGTACCAAAAAAAAAAAAAATAGTAGAATGATGAATAATTCTTACTGTGTCAGGTAATATTAACAAGCTATTACAATGTTCAAAGTTCTCTATATTTTTGGCAAAGCAATAGATTTCTTAGTAATTAACATGTAAATTAATTAGCATACCACTGAACATATACAACTGATAACTCTGTAAGTACAGATATATATTCATTCAAAATATAAAATTCATAGATACAGCTAAGTAAATAGAGATTCTGGATAGAGGACTGGTGTGTGATGATCTCACCACCAGTTTTCTTTGATTGTTTAATAACATCTTTTAAGCCCTTCGGGGGCCCAGTGCACCCGGCCGCGCAGGCACCCAGGAAGCAGCGTGGAGACACATGCCGGCCCTCGGGCCAGCCACCACCACGCAATCAAGAAATGCCGTGCCACAGAGAAGCACTGACACAATAGGCCCACCGGAGACATGTGTGAACCATCCTGACATGGAGAAACCTCTGGGAAAACATGCCACTCGGCGGGTTGCTCTTGGCCCTGCCCTTGAGAGCCAGAAAGGTCCGGAGTCAGTGGAGGAGCAGCTGATGAACAAGGACTCGGAGAACACGAGAATACCAATGCCCAATGACTCAGAGGTCGAGCTGACTGGGGACAGGAGAGCCATTCGAGACCTGGAAACCAGGAGGACCTTGCGCAACACCCGGGGAGCCCCCTGGAGGCCATTCTTCCCCTAACTGTACAGGCTGTGGTGGAGGAGCGAGTGGAGCTCCGGAGAGGTCTGCACCGAGACTTCACTGATTACATGGGTGCACAATATTCAGATTTTGAAGAACCTCCTTCATGGAGCAGGTATGTGTCTAGGTTACCTGCCTGGGACACTTCGCATGTGATGGTGCTGAGACTGACTAGGGGGCCAAGGACTTCATCCACATGTTCTTGCCACCTGTGTTGATGGTTGGGGAGAAACACTCAGTGGTTGTGGGATCCCAGTGTGCTGGGCGGCTAGACAGAACACCCCTCTGCTTTCTTAGACAAGAGGCATTGATAAAGCATACTGGATCCCAGGTCAGTAGTGGGGCAAACTATTCTTAAAGATAAGCTTATTACTCAGTCAGCCACAGATAGTAGAAAAAAGATATAAAAAATGGCTTTTGCTCCAGATAGCTCACTTGAGATGTTAGTAAGAATGCCTCCTCAGTATTTTATAGCCGTGAAGAGCAGGAGGCCAAGGAGAGAAAACAAAGAGACCAAGAAAAAATAGCTCTGTAAGTCTGATTCTCAGGGCCCCAAGAAGAACTCATCAATTACATTCATCTGCTACTGCTTCCAAAAGCCAGGCTACCTCAAGAGGGACTGCCCTAAGAAGCCCCCTGGGCCATGCCCTGACTGTAAAGGTGACCACTAGAGGTTGGACTACCTGCTGAAGCGAAGGCCCCAGAGCTCAGATCCCTCCTACCAGCTGGTCCAACAGGAATGAAGGGGCCCAGGGCATACTCTGCCTTCTCCCCTTGGCCAGACCGTTATCTTCAAGGAGGAGCCCTGCATAATCATGACTATAGAGGGAAAAGTAAACAGCCTATTGCTGGACACTGGTGCTAGTCTCTTGGTCCTTCTTTTCAATCCTGGCCTTCTTTCCAGCTGTCACACCTCAGTGAAAGGAGTCACTGATGAGGAGGTAATCTGCTATTTTTCACAATTCTTAGGCTGTAACTACTTGTTAGATCTTTCTTGCATATCTTTGTTTTCCTGAGAAACCACTTTGAAGATACCACCATGTATTACAGCAGCCATTGATAATTTTCTACCAATCTCTCCATAACTCTGTAAAGTTTCTATTGTTCCTATGCTATTTTGTAAATGGATGTATGTTTATTACTATGTGTTTTCAAAAACAACCATTGAAAATAGTCAATGATTATTTATTGATCACTCATGTATAGCTCTATTTGTTTTCCCTAAAAACCCCTTTAAGAAACCAAAGTATAGTACAACAACCTTTGATAATTTCCTACCATTTTTGTCTGTAACTCACTATTATTTGTCTATTTGTTTTCCTGAGAAACTATCTTGAAGATACCAATAGGTAAAATAACAACCATTGATATTGTCCTACCACTTTGTCTGTAATTTGGTAAATCTCCCTATTACTATGTTATCCTTCTTTTACTCTTTTAAATAAAAAAAAATAATAACATCTTTTAAATATAAGAGTCTCTAGACTCCCTAGACAGCCTCTGTATATTATATACTTACTACGTGTGTTAACTACTTCCTAGTCACTACACACTATAAATTAGAAAATACACTATAGATAAGAAAATTGTAAGAGATGTTCTGTAACTTTTCTTAATTCCAGAAGTCACATTCAAATCCAAGTTTTCCCGAGTCCAGTGCATGCTCATAATCTTAGCTACGCTGACTGCAACTCCTGGAAACTTCAATAAAACTTCTTTTGAAATAGAAACCTGGTCAGAATTGTCAAAATTTAGTCTGAAAAGATTGACAAGTAATGAGTTTCTCAAGATGAACTGATTGAAAGAACCCATCCAAAGAAGATCATCACACCAGTAATCAATACTACTTGTAATTATAGTAAAACCTCCTGATACAAGTTTTGCCATGTTTGCCCCTATTTCATGAGTGAAATAAAAATTAGCAATTAAATCCCAGAATTTGTTGCACAGGAAAAGTATCACTTCACAGTGAAGGATTTAGCTGATACAACTTCACCTATGTTCAATTTTTGTCTCACCAATGGGGAAAAAGCAATTCTATGACTCTGGAAAGATGAAAACATACCACCTATGATGATTTCTAGCCAAAATGCTTGCTTTGACCTAATCAAGCTTTTGGACCTAACTTCCAATTTTGGGAATTACAAGAACCATAGCAGTAAACTCAGTGATACCAAAAAAAAAGAATCAAGACAAATTCAAAAGATGGGACAGTCTCCAAGTGAGTTTAAGGCCAACCTCAACTGCATAGTGGAATCCTGCCTCAAAAAAAAAAAAAAAAAAGACATTTAAGGGACATAACATTCACATATAATGCATGGTCCTGGACAAAATTCTGCTTCAGACAAACCATCTGTCCAGAGCATTGTAGGCATAACTGTGAATATTTGAATATGCTGAAGAATTAGATGAAATTATGAAGGAGTACCAATCGTATTATTTGTTATGATAATTTGACATTGTAGGATGTGTTCTTATTTTTAAGGCATGTATACTTAAGTATTTAGAGACAAAATGTTAAAATATCTGTATTTTACTTTAAAATACACAAACATAAACACAGGCCTAAAAAAGAGGGGACAATTATAACTGCAAAAAACCTGAGTACAAACAATTCAAGGTTACAACTCATGTGCCAGTGTCAAGGAATGAAGGCGGCAGCATGGAAAGCAGCATCCACGCTGTCTCCATTGCGATGATCCTGAAACACTGTGATCATTTCAGATCTTCTTATTCCTCTCTTCTGTGATTTTGAACAAAGTGCTAACTGGAATGTTTTAAAAATTTAAAGCAACCTATTAACTTTAAAAAGATCCCTTAGTATAATTTAGAGGCACTTTTACGTTTATTATACTAACATTCAGCATCGGAGAAGAATTAGAATTAGGAGATGAGAAATTAATACATTTCTAACAATCACAGCTGAGACAATACGGAGTGCTGATTTCCATGCTGCTGTCATTACTGCACAGGCTTCATTTCCGTTCCCTACACAGAAATGACTTCCTTTGTATGTTACTAAGCCTTCTTTGGTCTAAACACCTATCTAACTAATAAGGAAGTAAATCCAAGAGTTTAGATGATATCTGGGAGACAGGAGTTAAACATCAGTTGCAAGCAAACAACCAGTGTTTCATGAAATGACTTTGAGTCACTGTAGTTGACAGTGCTGGCCATTAGCTGGCATAAAATGAAAGTTACTAGTGAAAAGTAAGGAAATCTTAGATCTTTAAGGACAAAAAATCACTCTAGTTCAGACACAAGCAGGTTAGATCTATAGAGTACTAGTGCTCTTCAGGGTGCCTACATCTTAGTACAAAGATCAAAGGTACCTTTTTCTCTCCCTTCACGGAAATGTGCAGTTTAAACAAACAGCACCTGCCTTTGGATATGGAAATAATAGATTCAAAAAATCTAACAAAGAAAAAACAAGAACAGCAAAAACAAACCTGAGGCCCAGCTGCCTGCAGATCACTTCTGCATCCGCGTCATCCCACTGGTCGTCGCAGATGGTCCCCCACTGGCCAGCATGGTAGAGCTCCACTCGACCTTCATGCACGCCGCGGCCACCAGCGAGGCGAATGACAGGCAATGATAGGCCTTGCAGTGTGAAAGTAAAAACAAGGTGAACATAGGTGTTTACATCCATCTGTAGAAAACTAGGTATATTCTGTTTTTCCCATTCTCAATTATATTCATTAAGCCACACTAGTTTTTTGGTACTGGGAATCGAACTCAGGACCTTGTGCTTGCCAAGCAAGGTGCTGTGCCACTCAGCTGTATCCCCAGCAAGCCACAGTAGTGATATGAACATGAACGTGTATATTTGACATATATCATGGTAATCTTGATCAATTCAATTGACTCTAGATTGAATTACACAATTAGCCTTTCACAGGAAATAGTCTACATTCACTTTTCCCCAACAACATCAAAAACCACAAAAGACACACTAAAAAGCTGCAGATTACTGGAATCATGTTTGATTTTTACGGTATTATGGTGAAGACATTTTATTTATAGCAACTTGAGCATTATCAACATGTAATTATTAGAAGTGGAACTTATGTTTATAACACACTTGTTTTCAGCACAGAATTATATACTTTTTCTAGAAATCAAGTCAAAATTACTATCTAATTCATTATAACTTGATGATAGCTATTGTAGTCAGGCCCTCCAATAAACGATATTGAGAGTTCATTTGGACATGAATCATATCATACTCATTTCCTCTGCCAAGACCCATCCCGGGTGGTTACATTCCCATTGTCTCCAGCCCCTGCCAATCTCGGGACTTCTCTGCCTCCTCTCCTCATCCCTTTCGCTCGGCTACAACCACAAGGTCCTCCTCTTCCACCCATCCCTAAAGTACTCCAAGTTCGTGGTCACCTCAGTCTTTGCCTTTGCTGCTCCTTTTGCTTGGAATAATGTCCCACAGATATCACATGGCTGTGTCCTTCTCATCATTCACGTATCATCTCTGAATGTCCCTTCCCCAGGAAACCTGCCCAACTGCCCAGGCATAGCCACTTCCTACTACATTATCCAGTGTGCTTCCTCACAGTATTTGCTTTGGTCAAAGTGGTCTTTTATTACATCAGTTGACAATGATACCTAACCTCAGCTAGAATGAGGACAGAGACACTGCCCTTCCTTCTGACCTTTGTATTTCAGGTCATGAACGTAATACCTATAGTGTTTATTCACTGATTGGATTGGTAAGTGATGCTAAAAATCCAGAAAATGTATTCCAAGCGAGGAAAATAATGTGCAGTGTCCAAGTACTCCACTGTGGTTTTTTCCATTTTTATTTTTTATTGGCGATGTTTGCCGTCCTCCTGGGGAGTTAGTCATGTGCATGACACTTCTCTATCCCTTATTCATCCCTTCCCCTCTCCACCACCATCTTCCCTCCATCTCTTGGTACACTTCCATTTTACAAAAGCTCTATCTCCCTACTTCCAATTATCCATCTTTTATTTTGCTCTTTACTTATATCTTGGGATTCTCATACAAGAGAAACCATGCAAGATTTAAGTCTGCATGCCTGGTTTATTTTGCTTAACATAATAGTCTCAAGGAACACCCATTTTCTTACAAATGACTCAAGTTTATCCTTCTTTATGGCACAGCAGTACTTCATCATCTATAAATACATTTTCTTTATCCACTCACCTATTGATGGACATATAAGCCACTTCTAAGATTTAGCTATTATGAATCATGCTGCTATAAATATTGGTAGGGGTATATGATTAACAAACAATATAGACATGTGTGATGTACAAGGCACTAGAATTGATACCCAGGGCACTCAAGAGGGTTCTAGACACAGCTTACCCATAAGAAGCTTACGGTCTCTGGGTATCAGCAATCCTAGCACTCAGTAGGCTGAGGCAAGAGGACCACGAATTCAAGGCCAGCCTGCACTACGATCAAGCTTAAGGACAACTTGGATCACACAGTTAGAGCTTGCCTCAAAAAAAAAGGAAGAAGCTGGGTGTAGTGGTACCTGCCTGGAATTCCTGCACCCAGGAGACTGAAGCAGGTTGATCTCTGTGAGTTCAAGGCCAACCTCTACTACATAGCAAGACCCTGTCTCAAAAAAAACAAAAACAAAACAAAAAAAAAGAACTTTGATGTTGCCCAAGAATATGGGCAAAATGAGTAAAGAAACCCCCCAAGTGATTCAGAAGCAAAGGAGCTGAGCAGAGTTGTGGGCAGTTAGGGGCCCTCCCTTGAAAGAGCGAGTCCAAAGGGACAGAGGGCTTGGGAAGCTAAAGATGGAGGAAGCGCGGTTCTCACAACACAATCAGTCTGAGCAAATCACGAAGCACAGAAAAGCACAAAATAGAACGTGTCTGGCAGTAAGGCAGTGAGTCCTTATCAGGAAGTGTATCTTTGCCAACTACTAATCATTTATCCATATGAAATACACTTCTAATTCTCCACACTATAAGTAGCTATCAGTAAATGGGATCTGGATAATCACACTTACATTAAAAGTGTGCTTGAGTTTTACAGCAAAAAGTCAATCAGTGGATATTTGCCAATGCATTCTGATATTAGTAATACAGTGTACTTGTATGTTATAATCTAAATAAACATAAATAATAATGAATAATCACAATTCTCACAAATTATGACATTTATTTATGATGTTTATTTTTTCCTTAAAAACCTGGAATTATACAACAATGATAAAAAATGCATGTGTTTCTTTAAGTCAACATATGCTATTTCTTTGGTGAGCTTAGGGAAAATAATAAATGAAAAAATTTAAGATGAAATTTGAAATCAGCTACTCTAGAGTCTTCATGACATACTGCCTCTCATTTTATAATTATGCTCCATTGTATTCTCAAATGTGTGAAGTTTATTTCCTGGTTGGATAAGTATTTGTCAAAATATAGAAAAACACACAAATAAAATTTGGCCGATAGCCTCGTCTTCTCAACAAACTCACAAGAACCATTTGAGAGAATTCAGTGAAACAGTTGGCTTGTGTTTTAGTTATAGATAAATAAAAATCCCCACATGTTTCCATTTAGCTTGCTGGTGTCCTCTACATCCAAAACTTGCACATGGTTTTATGACAAGACACCAAATTCCCAAAGTAAAGAAACTCAATGAAGATCAACCACTGTGCCCTGTGGGAGAGTCTGCACTCTCTGATTTCAGGTAAGTCATTTCATGTTCTCAACTAATCTACTATAAGAGGACCTCTTTTCACGATCACTTCTAAGTTATCAAAACCCCCTGCTTTATATGTCTACAAATGACCTCAAAATTATATTTATAAGCAGAATATAATAGATGAATAAATTATAGAGGGCAAGAGATTTTTTAAGAAGATAGAATGATAGAAAAAATAATTATTATCTACAAAATTTTACTTTATTATTTGAAAAATGTTACACATTTTATAAGTTAGGCTGAACACAGAGTAAAAGGAATTAGCTGCAAAAGCCGTGGATTATTGGGCCCAATTAATACCATCCTCAAAACAGCACTGCAGAACACGAACTAGACAAGGTAATCTTACCCAAAAGGTGGAGAACAGAAAGAAGAAACGGAGAAACTTAACAGGACGTCAGGAGTGAACAGGTTCCTCTCCCCTCCACAGACGACTGCAGCTCTCAGCGCACGCCCACACCATGCTCTTCCATTATTCCACTTCAAAGAAACGACTTACTCTGCACTTGGTCTCTCCTGTGCTCGAAGGTTTTTTAGTCCCTTCCCCAATAATTATACTCAAACAGGAACCACTGCCCTGCACTAGCAGTTAGCAATTCAAGTCCTGGGACATCCGGTCATGATACTGTCTCCAAGGAAAATGCAAAATGTGACACTGTAAGCATGTGATGACACATTAAAATGTACTGTTGCCCCTAAAATTCCGTGATCCACCCCAAAGGATAGGTGTTCCCTTCTCTACTTACACTCACATGAACATATACGTATCTGCGAACTGAAACCATACTAGCTGATCACCACATTCACAACATGGGGCTTGGGGGAAGCCTTATCTAAGCCAAGAATCCATTCTTTAAGAACTGTGCTACCTACAACCTGAAGAACCCCAATACCATGATTATACTGCATCACACAAAGAAAAAACATTTGTTTTAGTGACTGTATTTTACATAAAGATTCAAAATAATTTTCCATCTTGCCTCCATCATGATTTCTCCTTGCCAAAATAAGTTTCATATGTGATATATTATACAGTATATCATTAATATATCTACAGCCAAATTATATGAAAAGAAAATATGTTGAAATGAGATGCTATTTAAACATCAAGTCGAATTCAAAGAGTTAAATGCACTCATATTGGAGACTAGTTTGTGTCAAATATGAATCAGACTCATTTCTATATTTAAACTCGAAATGATTTAACTAAGATACTTTTATCATCTGGAATCATGTTTAAAACACAATGAAACCAAAACAAGACAATTTTTTTGTTTTACCATGGGAAAAGCTACACGTGACAGCAGCTACCATCTTTACAGGACACACCCCACCCTGCCAGATGTCTTTTTCACAAAGAAATATATTTTCCTCATCTCCTTGGCAACAGACATTGCTCTAATAAATAAGAATATGGCCCAGTCCAGAAAACACAGGGTTTGTTTTGCTATTTTTTCCACTCTGGAAATTCAGTAATTGATGATAGTTTTATCAAATGTAATCAAAACTTTTAATCAAAGCATTTGGATTTTTGAAAATAAAAGGAATCAGTAAACATGTCTATGGAAGGAAAGAAGAAAAAAAATACCAGATTGTGTTTCAAGGAGTTCAAAACAAACCAAAACTTGGATTGATTAAGCAGTCATTTTTTAAAATCAAACTTCAGTAGCAATTGGTATGCGCTTTTATCATCTGAGACTGAGTTAGAAGAAAGTGGACATGTTTTTTGAAACATGAAAAAGGGAATCTGGATGATTTTGTGCAACAAATGTGTCAAAAGACCTAGTGAGGCTTGGATTTGTGTCTGGACTCAGCTAAAAGTCATTCTGTGTTACACATCTCCCTTAGGCTACCTTCGTATGTGTAAAAGAAATGTTCAGATGATTGAAGATTGTTTCCAACATTCTGGTTTATCATTTTCAAACATATTATTTCTACATCTGAGTACAATAATACAAGGTAATTCATTTGCATTTTTAAAATCTTATATATAGCTGATCCAGCAAGATTTTAAAACTAATAATAACATACGGGGGGCTCTGCTTGTAGCTCATCTAATTCACAAACTTTTACAGGTAACCTCTAATCTGTACAAATTTACTTCTAAAGATATTCAACCTTTATATGGTTAACACAGTAATCCCTGAATTGTCTTCATGCTAAGGCTTCCATCAGCCAAACAGCAAACACTCAGGAATGTGTCTTCAAGACAATAAAGCTAGATCGCTTGGCTTTTATGGTACAATCCTTGTGTTTTAAAGAAGTTGGTTACTAAAAGACAATATAAGCAATCAGATGGGCTTATCGGAAGTTTGTGGGATGATAGTTTATATTCTTTCATCAATCAAAAGACTGGTCACCACACTATAATTATGCTAGTGTTCTTGTTTTTGTTCTCTTTATACTTTATGGGAAATTTCATTCTTTTAGGATTTTCAGGGGTAATAAAAGCACATGTGGGTATGTGCACAAAGGAAGACACTTGACACCGGCATCCAAATTAATTACCTCTCCTGGTCTTCAAAGGGAAAAGTATCAAATCAACCTTTTTTTTGTGATATGACCACCTGCCAATGGCTGTTTGAAGGACTAAGTATTCATTGATAAAATCAGCAATTAACATTTCCAAGCACCATAACACTTTATAGGCTCTGGCATTATTCCTTCTTTCATCCTGATTAATATCAAGTACTATTAATTTTAAGCTAGTATTTTACCCCTATTTGCTATTCTAATAGCATCAAAAGTCTGAACAAATCTTAGGCCTTCAAGGTTTGTCTTTACTGAGTATTTATTCTTTATCTTCCCAGTGGGAATGACAGGAGAAATCTGGCAGATTAAGGTTCCACCTCTTCATGTGTATCATCATATTAGCTATCACCACCCACTGACTATTAATCCAAAATATTTGGAAATTGCAAAGATATTTTTCAGTCTTTTAAACATGCATTTTTATAATAATGTTTTCCATGACAAGATATTTTTCATCTCCTCTTATGTTAAAGGCCAAGAAAAACATATGGTGTGTGCACTTAGAAAAAAATCAGACACAAAAACAGACCAAAAGAATCCTTTTATCCATAATGAAACTTTCTCCTCCAGCAAAAGCCCACAGCACAAGGCATAACGATGCTGGGACTAGAGGAATTCAGTATAAACCAACTCATTTTAAAGACCACACGTAGGGTCACGGGAGGGCCAGCCTCCAGCCAGCAGCTCCTCAGGAACTGCCACCGCCTGCAGGACCTGCGCAGTGCAGAGACACGAAGTCTGGGACTCCACCCCTTCCTTACCACCATGGGAGAAAAGCATGGCAGCAACTCCCCACACACACACTAAAAATGGAATTTGTGGAAAGCTAAAGGAAGAAAGTTAAAGCAAATGTCAGCCATCCAGACCTGCACAGGCTACTAAGAAATTACAATTTTCAGAGTCATATTATCCATTCCCTGGCCCTAAACAATTACTTTAGATGCTTTTAACTCGTACCCACTTAGCACTTTCCTATTTCCTAGTTCAGTAGGATTAGTACAGATATTCTTCATTTAATGACCTACCTATTTCTAGATTGTTCAGACGTAGGACTGAGGTATACTGTTCAGAACTACACCTCGCTGCTTGGACTTGTGACCAGTTTTTCTTTGTATAGTTGTGTACATTTTGTTGATAGACCTTCAATGTCATTTTTGGCACAGTACACCTTGTTTATACAGTACTGAAATTTTTGCTGGTTGTATAGTACAGGACTGTAGTTTTATGTTGTTACAAATTACATTACTGCATGTAAGAGCTGTACAAATAAAAGCCAAACCATCAAGTTGGAGTTTCCTTTGACCACTTCTTTGTTCTGAATATTGTAATGTGCATACCGTATACAATTCATTTAATGACCAATTAATTTAAACAGTCATAGGAACAGAAGTGGATCATTAAACAAGGAGTGTCTGTAACATGTGAAGTATATCTATGTGAGAGAAATCATTCCCTCCATCTAGCTCCCTGTCCTTGTAGCTCTTTTAAGAAAAATAAGAATGAGGAAAGTAATAAGGAAGGAAAATGTAAACTTTCCACAGAAATCATAAGTGCCCAGCAATATAGACACAGTTCATCCCTTAACAACAGGGATACACTTTAAGAAATGTATCACTTGGCAATTTTGTCATAGTGTAAAAGTAATAGAGTGTAAGTACATTAACCTCAATGATTGCCTACAGCGCACATAGGATTTATGGTATAATCTACTGCTCTTAGGCTATGAACCTGTATAGCATGTGTTATGGTTTAGAACTAGAATGTCCCCCTGGAGTCTTATATGTTCAGAGGTGGGGCTTTGGGAAGGTGATTGAATCATGGGGTCATTATACTCATCAGTGGATTCCACTCATAAATCCATAGCTGAATGTACTGTTAGGAGAGAGGGCCTGGTCAGAAAAGGCATGTCATTTGCAGTGTGACCTAGAAGAGTGTCTCCTTGCCCCCAGCTCCTCACTTTTCTCTTTGCTTTCTGGCCACCCTGGTTAAACAGCTCCCACCACGCCCTTCTACCTAGGAGCCAGGCATCTATAGACTGAGCCCACGGAAACCATAAGCCAAATAAAACCTCTCCTTTAAATTACACAGCACAGGAGTACATTACCAGACTGATTTGGTCAGACATACTCAAACTCACCCCAGCTGCATCTGATGACAACTAACTGCATCCGATCATTGCAGTGGCTACTATAGACTGTGCCCAAATTGTACTTACATGGACTTCCACTGAGCCTTCAAACTCATTTTTGTCACCATAAAGCTATACCGACTCAAAAACAGAAAGAAAAATCTCAGAGCCTTTCAGTATCACATAATCATTTGAACACACTGAGCCAGTCCTGAGTTAAAATGATCTTTACATGCAAGTGGTGTGAGATTATGTGGGACTGCTAACCCTCCAGTGTCCACAGTACAAGCCTCTTTCTTTCAGTGAGGATTTTAGCCTGCTCTGGTTGTTTATAATTAACGACTTACTATCGATGCTAATTACACTTTGTCTTTTTATCTAGGCAGAGTCTAATTATAATTTGTAAAGAGGGGGTCTGGGGATTTAGCTCAGTGGCACAGCACCTGCCTGGAAGCATGAGGTTGTGAGTTCGATTCCCGGTACCAGAAAAAAAATAACAATAATAATAATTAGTAAAGAGGGATACTGGAAGAATATGACTTGTTCCTCAAATATGAGATTACATTGCATAGTAAGTTCTTATCATGTGTGTGTTACCTTCAGGCCTCCCCATGAGGTCATCGATAAGCTAAAGGAGTTCAATATGCTTGCTGATAAAGCAGCTCATAAATTAGCTGTCATAGCTTCTTTCTATTTGATCTTCTTATCCACTAATAAAGAATTGCTGCTTTTTCCCAACTTTAACCTCAAGTGGTAGTCAAGAAAATTCTAAAGATTATGCCATAATTGCAAAAACAATGTTAATTTTGAAAACACTGCCTAGTGTTAATCTTAGGAAAATAGCCATTAGGTACTACGCTTTGGTATAAGTGAAGGTCTCTGGAAATTGGCCTTCTCTTCCATGACCACCCCCATGAAGCTGTTCCAAAGTCCACAGTTGGAATCATTCTTTTCAGGCTGTAAAAGTCAAAAGTTAAATCTCAAGTACCCCTGGCAAAGACATTAGGTCTTATCCTTTAAGTAGGACCAAGGCCCTATGTTGCTCTTCTTGTAGCAGAGCTGGGAGTGGAAACAGCAATTGGGACACTCAATCAGAGACTGATCCATGCTCAGACAACATCACAATTCCATGAAACTGGTAAAAATCACCTACAAGGGGCTTTATTTCATAGGCTACAAAATTAAGGAACACTGAGTACTACAAAAATGCTGATGTAATTTTGTATACTTCAAAGTTATTATGTATGGCTTTCTGATAATATTTCAAAGTATTATATTCACAAACTTCATCCATTCACTTCATTTGTACTGGGTTAGCCACCCACTGCTATTACTTTCCACATCATCACTCTTAAAAAATGTAAGCATTTAAGAAAAATATGTCATATTTTTCATAGCAAAAACAAAGTCCCATTTAATTCAGAAAAAGTCAAGATAAACGGAGGCAAACCCTGCACTGCTACATCTTGATTATCAGGAGAGAACACGGCACGGGTCATTCATATGACAGATCGTCTAAGAATCACTCATACCTTCTGAACCTTGTCATTCATGCTGAGCAAGGGGAGGCCCTCCCGAGCTCAGGGAAAAGTACAAACTGCAAGACTTTAAAAGAAATATGTGAATTTTAAAAACCACATAACTTCTTTTACAGAGGTTCATGTGTTACACATATCACAAATATGAGTAGTTTATTTCTTTTTTAACAAGCATCTCCAGCAGTTTATTTCAATCAAAGAATTCATTTGTTTGCCTCAACATTATTTGAAATAGCACTTAAATGAATATATTATCTCTACTACTTCTCCCAGCATAAGGGTTGAAGAAAGCTTTAGGAATGGAAACAAACTACAACTGTACCTGCACACATTAATAAGACTTAAAAGAGCAAAATAAAAAGCTATCAACAAGAAATAATGTACATTTATCATCTAAATGGCGGAAGTACATAGAGATGGGGAGAAAACACCAAGCAGGTGTGTGATACAACATGCAATGCTATAATATCAAAGACAGAGCTGGAAATAGTTTCCAAGTCAACTATCAGAGGCATCATCATTTCTCAAATGCTCCAAATGTGCTGTGAAAGCCTGGATTCATTTAGCTGTGTTGGCTATGCGGCAAGAAATGTGGAATGCTTATCCAATTTTGCTTTAACAAATGAATACAAATATTTGTAATTCTGAAAAGGCAATTTGCATGTAAATGACTAATGAATTCTCTGTCAGATTTCACTCCAGGACCACCAGCCCCAACACACACACACTGCCCTGGCAGTGCCTCTCTGCATAGTAGATTATCATTCGTGAGTGCCATAAAAATTTCTAAGTGTTCTGAAAAATCCACCTGTTAGGCAGGTTTAGACATTATCAGGCTTGAGGGACAAAGGAGATCCTAAATAGTGTGCTTTACCAGGTACAGTTAAATGAAGAAACACAGACTTCAGTGTATTAGATATCTACAATAATTTGTTAGGACTTAGACCCAAAACAACCCCATGGAGCACAGTGACATTTTACAGTTGTACATTGTGCACATCAATTACAATACAGAACCATTTCTAGAGCAAGACACACAGCACGCCTGGCTGCCATAATCTGTGATCCAATGTTATCTCAAAGGGAAACATTCTTTAAAGAACCTCCTGTCTTGGGCTGAGACTTGATTTAGACTTTCTTTTGTAAGTTTCTTACATGTTAAGCCCCCTTGAGGGATAATGACCATCTGAAGAAAATAAGAAAGATATTTTGCAATTCCAAAACAGCTGCTGAGAAAAATACAATAAGCACATACATCATGTAGAACAATGATAATTATTATAGTTCCCTGAACCCTAGTGAGGCAGGAGATTGAGGCGTGGACAGCAGGCTGGGGAAGTGAGTGTGACCTGTCAATGACAGAGACCCAGGACATGCATACAGAAAGTTATAAACCCTGCACTTGGGAGCAATGCCAAAGTGCTATCTTCAATTCTTCCAAGAACTCATGTGGGTTTTTGACAGATGGGCCTAGATCTGATGTCGGTCTGGGGTGGTGGGGAGAGATACAAAAGACAGATGCCACTAAGCTGGTGGCCACTGTAAGCTTCCTCAGTGGCCTGTTCTTACTCTATAGAGCAACTTCTTTTCTACCTTTAATTGGCCCACACTCACACTGCACAGTGTTTTTCTTTTCCTACCTTTAATACCTTTAATAAACGTAAAATCTTGCTATGTGTTTGCTTTTCTTGACCAATATTTTTGCTCAGAACAGCAAGGAGGAATCTCTAGAAGGACCTAGAAGGAATCTCTAGAAGTCCCTAGCACCCCAGAACCTCCTTAAAACTAGGAATGACTCTCTTATGCATAAAAAGGTATTCAAACTTGCACTTGGTACAGATGCCTATGTTGCACTACCCAGCTGCTTGCTTGAAGGTGTAAATCTCTTTACATCTGCATTACAATACGGTCTGCTTGCCAGGCATGGTGGTGCACACCTGTAATCCCAACCCTCAGGCGAGGCTGAGGCAGATGGATCATAAGTTTGAGCCTGGCCTGGGCAACTTAGTGACTTAGCAAGATCTTGTCTCAAAATAAAATTGAAACAACATGTGGGGATGTAGCTGAGTCCGAAGGCCCTGAGTTCAATCCCCAGTACCACCAAAAGAAAAAGAAAAAAAAACTCTGGCTATGACTTGTACAGAGTCACCTATGTGTCTTGACTGAATTATGTCATCATAAAAAGCACAAAGGACCGAGGAACAAGGGCTAACTTCTCTTGGAACAAGGATCCAGATTCTCATTGATACATCTACTTAGGTTTCAGGGCATTTTTCAATGACATATAATTCTATAAAATTCTCAATTCTTCTACTGATAATTTGAAACACCTTGTTTACAAATCAATGTAATAATATGCTCTAAAGGTTTAAACACACAAATAGCTAGTGATTTGTTCTTGCTGCATTTATTGTCTTAGAATGGCTGAGTGGCTGAGATCTTCAGTATGGTAACTCATTTCCCTCCATTTATAGATAAAAACCCTTGAACCAGAGCAGCTGCACAGGTGCAAGGCCATGGCCAACTATCCCCTCAGTCCTTGTCTTTCTGCTAAATCCCTGCTTCCAAATCTAAGCAAAGATTCTACAATACAGCAAGCACCTTCTAAGATCTCAGGTATTGCTACAGACATTCCTCAGTTAAAGACTAAGTTCCATCCAAGACTAGTTCATTAAGCGAACTGGTCACTAAGTAAGGAATTGTATGTAATTTGTAAATTACAATGTTCAGAACAAAGAAATGATCAAAGGAAGCACCAACTTGATGATTTTGCTTTTATTTGAATAACTCTTACATGCAGTAATGTAATGTATAACCACACAGAACTACAGTAGTGTACTGTACAGTACAATCAGCAAAAATTATAGTACTATTTAAACAAAGTATAGTGTATAAAAAAGACATCAAGGGTCTATAAACAAGATGTACAGCACTTTACAGAAAAGATCATAAGGTCAGCAGTGGCTCATTAGTCTAAACAGTCATTAAAAATGGGTAAGTCATTGAACGAGAAATATCTGTACATGCATTCTATCATGTTGGCATTCATAATTCTACTTGAACTATTTCAACGAATCTCCCAAATGTTATATGAGAGTAAACCAGGCAGGCAGGAACATAACACAGCTCCTAGGGTCTCTGTCCACAGCAGAGAAGGGCAGCATTTGAGGCATACTCCAGTGGAGGCTAATTTGTGCCGTGAGCCTCACAAATTTGTAAAGACTACAAAAGTACAGGTAATGGGGATGTAACACATAATAGAATGCTTGCCTAGCATGGAGGAGGGCCAGCATAGTGGCACAGGGTGGGGGCAGACACGGGACACAACATAGCATTAAAGAAACCACAAAGGGGCTGGGGATATAGCTCAGTGGCACAAGGGCCTGCCTGGCAAGCGCAAGATCCTGAGTTCGATTTCTGGTACCAAAACAAAAAAAAGAAACCACAAAGTTCAGAGACCCATCTGTGTAGTTTCCTTCATGCTGCAGCATAAACCCTACCAAACCTTCTTAGAGTAGAGGGAAGGCGGGGCAGGGAGAGGGGAAAGAGAGAAAGGGAGGGAGAAAAAGGTTCAAAGCTAGGTAAACTAATTTCCGTTGCCTACTTGCACATAAATTGCAGACCAAATTCTTTGGCAAACATCACTTACTCGCCACAGTCTTTTATTATGAAGAATGACCTTTTCTTCTACTCTCCTGCTCTGGCCGAGCCTTCTGTGATACTCCTCAGAGTGGTAGCTGATGTCTCTGGGCCAGGCCATGAAGTCTCTCAAATGCCAATTGGATGAAAATTACTCTATTGTAAATATTTCTATATCAAAATTTTGTTAATAATAAAAGTTTGAAGTCTCAAACAGAGGTTTGAGGAGCACACACAGGCCAGATCAGTAATGGAAGACTGTCGGTAACTGGAAAGGTTGTGCATGATGGTGGTCAAAGACAAGAGCCCCAGAGGTCATGAAATGAATTGTGACAAAAAAGAAAAGTCAACTCACTGCTGGTATTACAACTCGTTCACAGCAAAATGTTCAAATACAGCAGTGCTTGGATTTCTGCTTTCTTAATCCCTTGGCAAAAATATTACACTTATTGTCATTTTAAACTGATCAGTTCTTTTTCTTCTGTATTGATTCACCACCAGCTTTACAAAGAAAGGAAAATATAGAAGACCTGCATTAGAAAAATTACTTATGGCTTGGGTGTGGTAGCACACGTAAATTAAGACCTAAAAAAAATTAGGAAAGGAAAAAAATGGTCAGCTACCTTTGTTCTCGAAATTCAGCTCTTTCCAAAGTAAAGACATGCCAATGAAAAGATAGACCTAATTAATTAAATGAAAATGCACTTTTTTTGGTACCAGGAGTCAAACTCAGAACTTTGTACTTGTCAGGCAGGCATTTGTGCCACTGAGCTATATCAACAACCTGAAAATGCACTTATAAAAGAGCATACATTCATTTCAAGAGAAAAAAAAACAGCAAAAACAAAAACTAAACCCAGCAGTTTTCTGAATAGTAATAAGCATCCTAAAACCTTTTAAAAATCAAAGTTTGATAAAGAAAAAAGAAGTTCATGTTATAACACAAATCTTTTCTCACCTCTTAACTTGAACTTCACAGGTGCACAAAGCAGTTTTAGTCACAGCTACTGTTCTGAGGGAGTAGAAAGAAGTACACTAGCAAAATTGAGCTATTGCTCAGATTCCTGACAAAACGTCTGTAAAGCTGTGAAGGTGCTGTGCATGGTGGCACATACTTGAAATTCCATCTAATTGAGAGGCTGAGGCAGGCAGATTGCAAGTGCAAGGCCAGCCTGGAAAACTTAGAAAGATTCTGTCTTAAAATTAAAAATTTTTAAAAGAGCTAGGGGTGTAGCTCCATGGTAGTGTTTGTCTAGTATGTGCAAGGCTCTGGATTCAATCCCCAACATCATCATCAAAAAAAAAAAAAAGAAAAAGAAAAAGGAAGAAAGAAAAGAAACAGAACAACATCAACAGCAAACACCTGTGAGTAATATAATAATTTCAACTTATGAAACACTCAACAGAATTTAAAAAGTTATTACACATGGGACAATTTAGAGCATATATCTGACACTAGATTACTGCTATATCTTATACTAAATGCAAAAGTGGGAGAAAAAATACTAAATAACCATTTCCTCTCATGATTACAAAAAAATCAAAGTATCTGATAAAACTAAATTGAGGGGCTGTTAGTTGAATTTTCGAGTATAGAAAAAGGTAGAAGGTTAACTTTGAACTTATTTTCTTTCTCCACTGTACCGATGGTGCTAAAGCATACAATTATTATCCACAATTATACTGGCCCATAACTTAAATGTTTTAGCACTATGAAGTAGTAGATTTACCTCAAATCATCCCATGTTAAAATGAAATCAAATTATCTTCTACCATACAGGACATTCCCCTGAACCAATATCCAACTGAACTACATTTGCCTCCATTACTTCACATCTATAGTTTATTTTAATTGTTCACTTATTATTCAATGCTAAGAAAAAAGTCTGAACTAGTCCAGTTTAAAACAAGAGCATCCTATGACTAAGCAGTTCTACCAGTTTATGCCGGGGGGTGTAGCTGAGCACAGCACCTGCCTGGCAAGCACAAGGCCCTGAGTCTGATTCCCAGTACCAAAGAAATCTACCAGTTTACATTGTGCTAATTAAAAATGTATAACTCTTGTAAATTATTCCTTTGTAAGGAATGGGGACTTAGCTCAGCAGCACAGCACCTGCCTGGCAAGCACGAGGTCATGAGTTTGATGCCCGGTACCAGAAAAAAACCAAAAAACAAAAACAAACAAAACAAAAAACAAAACAAAAAAAAAAATAAATGATTCCTCCATTTAAAACATTACGTGATATCATAGAAGGGAGAATTTCTATCCACAATTAAATTATGGGTTACTAAAAATATATACATATAACCCTAGCAGAAACTTTCACAAATTGTGTGTTCATGAACCATCTACATATAAACCAAAAAGGTGGCATTACTTTTTTATTATACAACTGTTATATTCCTAACCTGAGGGTTAGGAATATAGCTCAGCGGCACAGTGCCTGCCTGGCAAGTGCAAGGTCCTGAGTTCAATTCCCAGTACCAAAAATAAAAATAAAGAATAAAACTGAATACTTCTCATCTGTCTCCCAGAGCACGTACCACAGGAGAGGCAATGAAAATGCTAATTATTTCGCTGACCCCTTCACCAGAGTGATTCCTTATTTACCTTGGTAAACACTGCACTTAATGCAACAAATATTCAGTGAATGAATAAAATTTATCCTTGCCCCTTTATAAGCATCAGTATTTCCCACTCTTTATATCCCCTTTAGTAATTCTAATAAAAATTATTCAGGATGAATGTGCATATGTGACTAGTAGGAAAAACAATCTCATTATTTTACAGGTCTGCATAGCATAAAATTTTATTAATATTGTGCCAATTGGCAGGACGAAGGGGGAGAGAGAGAAAAAGACGCTGTTCTGGAGAAGTAAAATGTTAAAGAAACAAAAGTCAGCACTGCTGCCTTTCTTACATTACTGTGTTAACCATGTAGGAAGCAGTTTAAACCATTGTTCATAAATGCATAACTAAGCATCTGGTTACTATGCAGACTGAAAAGAGGCATTTCAGAAGGCCTCTTTCCCTTCAAGCTCACTTAGAAAGACAATTTTTTAAACTAGAGTTAAATCAGTTTTACTTAACAACTAAACTAACTTTGGTATTCTCCACAATTATAGAATTGTTCATTTCAGAAATACATTTTGCAGACAGCATCGTAAAACAAGAAAATATGCTCTATCAATCAAGCCAGCGTCCAAATGTTATTCATCTAGATGTGGGGTAGCTTTCAGTTACCTTTTTAATTAATGTTCACCTCAGCAGACGGACATCAAAGTGGACAGCCTACTAAATAGCAGCACTCAGCCCACATGTTCATCATCTCTATTTGAATTAAGAGATTTGAGATGGAAAGGACCTGGCAAGCACGAGGTTCTGAGTTCAATTCTCGGTTCCAAAAAGACAGAAAGAGATTGGAGATGGATAGGTAAAAATAAGCAGATGAGCATGACATGACAAAAAGCCAGATCTGTGCAACATCCTGTCACGGGTTGGACCTTAAATGTTCCCCTAAGGCCCACATACTAAAGACTTGCTTACCTGTGGTGCTACGGGGAGGTGGCAGAACCTTTGGTGCAGGTGAGGTCTAGAGGAAGAAGTTAGGTCACGGTTGGGAGTGATGCCCTTGAAGAAGATATTGGGACCCTAGCTCTTTGCTCTTTCTCTCTTTGCTTCTTTGCTGCCATGAGGTAAGCAGCTTTGCTCTATCACTGTCTTGATGTCGTCTCAGCACAGGCCCAGGATTGATGCAGTCAAGAGACCATGGACTGAAACCTCTGAAACCATGAGCCAAAATAAATGGTCCCCCTTTTACACTGGTTATTTAGGTATTTTGTCACAGCCGTAAACAGCTGACTAGCACACACTTTCTTTCTGGCAAACTCTCAAGTTTTATCATTTTCCTACCTCCATTACTCATCAAGCATTAGCCACCTAAGGCTGAATTCACTTGGTTGTTTGTAAAAAGGGGGAGTTCCTATCACTGTGCCAAGTAAGTTGCCCCATCTGACATGTCACCTTCACCCTGGAAAAGTTACTGCCCTTCGTATGCAGGAAGTACTGATGTATTATAAAGAATTGCTGGGGGAAACCAGTAAATTGTCTGTCAGTGCTTCCTGTAGAGATGGCTCACATTTAGTTAATGCTCATATTCTAGTAAACTAAGCTATTATTATGTCACATTGGTGAAATAAACACCAGTGGGTGCCATTTTTTAGGCTACAAAAAAATCTTGCCATTGGCATATTTATGCCTGCTCCTAAGCCAACAGGGTGAAGTCACAGAATGTTATCCTCAGACCAGCTCATCACCCACCAGTATACATTCTAGGAAGGTTGTCATGGCTTCCCATGGGGTTTCCATGACTATGAAAGAGCTTTCCACATTCAAATTACCTTCCCTTCCCCTTAGAAATGTATATTCCATTTCTAATCCAGATAGGGGAACTACTCAAGGCTTTAGGCTAGAGCCTAGGAACGTGGATTTCAACAAGTTCCCAAGTGACTCTAATACTCATGATAAGAACAGATGCCCTGAGCTGACTTAGAGTATTTCAATCCACAGAATGATTCTTTTTCGTGTGTGTGTGTGTGTGTGTGTGTGTGTGTGTGTGTGTCGGCAATCGAACTCAGGACCTTGCACTTGCTAGGCAGGCTCTTGTGCCACTGAGCTATATCCTCAGCCCCAACAGAATGATTCTCTAGTATTATATGCAAGTTTCCTAAAGCTGGAGCCCAGGCATCACCTTTCATGCTCTCTGACATGTCAGCCCCTGAAACTTCAATGCCCTGCCCAGCTCAGCTGAAACCCCACCCTGCCCTTCAGGTTGGCTTCAACCAACTCTCCACCATGGAAGCTCCAACTTCCTCATTTCTCTGGATGCAGTTAGAAACTTGACTCCAACCACCAGTTTACTTTTTAAAGGAAGGATCACATTACCATACATTGTTCCTTTCTTTTGCCCTGATTTTCTATAAAGAAAAAAAAAGCTAATTTTTCAAGTATAAGAGACTGGAAATAATGTTCATTGTACTAAACATAATTCCCTTTTTCTCTTCCTCTTAGACTAGTCCCTGAGCTACCAAATGAGGGCTATTACACAACAGAGATCTTTCTCCATGGTATATAAGAAAAGAAACGGAGCAAAATTAGCTGTGAGGTAAAAACACACAGACTGTCTCCTGCAGCACTGGTAAAATGCTTTTGGAATCTTCAACAGTAAGTTTTAGGAACTGTTTATGAGAATTATGTTTTAAAAAACATAAAATGTTTCATCCAGCATCCACCACAGAGCAAATGCTCCACGAGTCCTTATCATTAGACAAAGTTGTTTTGTACACATCCCCAAAGCTGGAAAAGTTCTTTCAAGTAATCTGTTCAAAACTGCTTTTCTACAAAAGAGAAAAACCAAAGCTCTAAGAGTTAAGAGTCTTATCCAAAGCCAGAAGAGCACCAATGTTTTTAAAAGCACAATTCAATATTCTTTGGCCACTCCATAACACCTTTGACATGTAGGTATTAGACATGTAGGAAGAGGAAAGCTACAAGGCTCATGATACAGGCCAGTCATCTCAGAGGTACGCTTCATAGCTAACCAGACCAACAGGAGTAAATGCAGATGGGAAGCTTTGGGCTACCAAGACTGAGCCTGTTATAGGAAGTCAGTAATCACATAGCCAATTACTTCTCTCTTTCTGTGGTGGGGGAGAGCATTTATGTTCTTCTTGGGCAGTTTCTTTTGTTTCTCTTTTATTCAATCACCTTACACACAACTATGATGCAATATTTCGGGTTTTCTCTGATGAGAATAACCTATGAACATAAAGGCACTGAACAGATTTAAATTTCTGGCTATCTCAGGTGGGTTGGCTAGTAGAGAATCCAAGGATAAGCTACTCTCTCTGTTAGACATATTAACTGATTTCCACATATTAACTGATTTCTGTTATGTGTATGAAAAAGAGCAATTGATCACTATAATTTTTAAAATTTTGAAGCCCCTTTTAAAGTATATTTTTATACAATTCCTATACATGCATTGCTTAATGATTCTCCACCTTTACCTATTTATAAAACAGAGAAAAACTAGAAGATAACATTGTCAGCGTTTGCTATACATGAGACTTTACTACAAATAATTTTCTTAGAGTAAATAATAAGCCAATGCTAGGGCTCTTTGCTTAATAGCGCCTCAAATTTTTTATAGCCACATTGGCATTCCGTCCATGAAATAGGAGTACAGAGATGACTTCATTCTCTAGGATGAAGGATAATTGACCTTAACCTTCCTATCACTTTCTTTTAACTCAAAGCACTAATGCAATTGAAGGCACAGATAAATAATATCTCTGTAGGAAAAGAATGACGGTATGAAAGCCTGCCTCCAAATTACCCCCAAAAGCACAGTACAATATGTTTCAGGGTTCCAATTCATTAAGTTCCTGTTCCACAGCTTGGATGGAAAGCTACCACTATATTTTTTTTAAAGAAATTCAAACTCTGGTGGAGATAGGGCTTTTCTTCTCTATTTTAGGTGGGGGGGAAAGCCCAATACTACACAAAACCCTAACAATTACAAACGAGGCATTGTTTAGAGCAGATTGTTCATTTACACTGTATTTATTAGTGATGCTTTTATTACCGTGAAACTAAAACATCTCAGCAACTTCCTCGTTGCCAACTAACTCTGATTTGCCACAAATGACATATGCAGGTGATCAGCAGCACTACTGGAAACCTCATTTGACTTTGTCAAGGAGCTTTTTCACTAAGACAATTGCTATGCTCATCTCTTGCCCGTTTTTTTTTTCGTTCCTTCACGGATGATATTCACCACGCTGTGTCCGGGTGTGAACTTCTTTGTAGTTTGGCCTGGGAATTTTGCCATACTTTTTCAAATACAGATCAATGGTGGGACACGGCAAAAGTTTTACCACATTTTTCCAAATCGGGGTCTACACATAGGAGCCTGCAGACTGTCATGTTAGATTCAAATGTTTCCCTTTCCAAACCGAATGATTAGTAACGTTATCTCCGCCTTTGCTTCGTCTCTTTTAGGTAACTACAGCACCTCCCAGGAGGCAAGGTGATCGGGAGACCTTACAGCCAGCACGCACACTTCCACCCTAGGCATCTGCACACTCAGGAGTGCTTGACGCTTACACATACACACACACACGCACACCCTCCCCCCACACACACCAGAAAACACGAAGTTCGCAGGAAGCCCGAGCTCTCAACTTTGCATAGAAATCGTTCCCTCTGCCAACCTTCACACAAAGCACACCTTGCCAGTCTAAACTTATGCACTAATGTACTTTACTGGCAACTCCGCAGTAGCCACCGTCACACTCCACAAGACAAACCCGCAGCGGCCGCCACCCGTGCCCTCCGCGCGTCCCGGCTGTCGCACCCACTCACCGCGTGTGCAGGCGCAGTAGCCCCAGTCCACCTGGCCCCGGGCGTCCGCGTAGAAGCACCAGGGTCTGCTCGCGCCGTCCGGGCTCCAGCAGAAGTTGTGTCGCTGCCCTCGCAGCTGAGCCCAGCCCGCCGGCGGCGACCGCTCCAGGAAGGGCGGCACCTCCGCCCAGCGCAGGCACGGGGTGCCCAGCTCCGTGGCGTTGGCCGCGCGCTGCCCGGAGAAGCAGCCCCCGGGGTGCGGCCGCAGCGCGTGTCCAGCCTGGAGCGCGTGAGGGCGCAGGGCGGGGGCCGCCCGCCGGGGACACGGGGGCGACGGAGGCGTCCGGGCGGGGTACTGGGCACCCGCAGGGGGCGAGTGGCGGTGGCGGAGGCACGGCGGGTGACTGAGGCTCGGGTCGACGCTGACCACTTCAGGGAGCGCCCCCAGCATCAGCGCCAGCCAGCAGCGCGCGAGCGTCATGGTGCCAGCGCCGCGGGGTCCGGGCCATGCCCCAGCCCGGGTGCGGAGCGAGGCGGGAGGGCGGGGCGGGCGC
>NW_004955428.1:21570688-21574721 GCF_000276665.1 Chinchilla lanigera | reverse complement strand
TGCGGGCGGGGCGCGCAGTGTCGCCGGAGCCCGAGCCCGCCGCGGGAGGGAGCGGGCCCAGGCGGGACGGCCCTGGGAGCCCCCCCGCCAGTGTGGCCCGAGTCCCTGCAGCATCTCCCCTGCACCCCATCCCGCGCCTCGTTTTCCCTGTTTTGAAATCTTTAGGAAAGTGTGTGGATGGAATTACATGCAACTGTCCTCAACTCCCGGGATAAAAGGCATCAAAACCCACGGGGAATGTTAAAGTCGTTCTCCTGACCTGTGAGCTCTTCAAGGACAAAACCACCTCCTCCTTGGCTTCATATTCCCGTGCTTAACACCGCGCCCCGGGAAAATTTCTCTGGCCGAACCAGAGAAAGGAGTTTGGCCTTTCTACTTCCTGCCTCCCACTCCACCCGGTGCCCTGGACACCGCCAGTTGTTAGGTTATTATTGGGATGGAGTGAGGCTCTTAATACCAAATTTCCTCTCTAACCAGAGAAGATTTCATTCCTCCGGGTCTCCATCCTATCCAGAAAAGTCCATCCCCCTGACACCTGCCTCGTTTTATCAGGGCAAAGGACTAGAGTTAATCTTACGTGCTGCCCCAGAGTGGACTCCGCCTGTGATCAATTTGCACCTCCAGGGCTTGACTGTAACCTAGTTGGGTCCTCCAGCACCTACCTCCACCACTGCAAGAACCAACTGGACTTAGAAGTTTAAAACATTAACTGGAATAAATATTTTAGGATTTTTCACCTTCCTGACTGTGTCTCTGAAGATGCACAAGGAAAAGGCAGTCTGTAAAGAAGGCAATATTTTACTTTCTTTTTTTAAATTTTTTTTTTATTTTAAAAATAAAAGGAGGAAAACGTTAACAGACAGACAACCTTTCACAAACTAGCAAAAGAACAGTACAGACAATACAGAGTTACAAACAAAGTGGTAGGGAATTAACAATGCTTGTTGTATTACATGTTGATATCTTCAAAGTGGTTTCTCATGAAAACAGATAGAGACATGCAATACTGGTCAACCAAGGACTCATTGACAGTTTCTTTCAGCAAAGAAATACAGGACAGTAGAACAACTATGTTAACTCTACTTTCTTGATCACGTTTCATTACGGGCAAGGAATACTGTCCCATAACGTACCCAGAAGAAAACCTGAAGAGAATTTAAATGTTTATTGTTAAAACCTAGCTATCAATAAGAAGTGGAAGTCATTATTATACCTTTAAGGAATCTACCTTTGTTTAAATTTTGTGAATCATCTTATTTGGAATTTTTCACTCCTATTACTTTTAATAAAATATTTGATTCTAGTTCAGAGAGAATTGGGTAAAAGAAATGGCATCATGAATCACGTCTTCTTCATATCCCCGTGCTTAACACCGTGCTCCAGTGAACAGTGGCCAAACCAAAGAAGCTTGAGCCTTTCCTCTTCCTGCCCCCCCCACCACCACCGGTGCCCTGGGTGCAGACTGAGGAAACATGAAGAACGCTGCATCAAATCTTTATCAAATTTTTTTCTACAAGATGCTTTGACCCATTATTTTGTATTTTACAAACACTTTTGCTGGCTACAGAAGCACAGTTGAAACTGTAGAAGAGAGTGAAAGGCAAAATACGCATCTAGGGTGACAGTTTGCCAATCACAGACCTTGATGTAGCAGGTGACAGTGTTAACAGAACGAGTCCTTTCCCCTCAAACTGTCTCGTCCGCCTGAGGCTAAACCTGAAGGCCCGGGCGAGACACCTCTAGAATTCAGGCTGCTTTGCTTGGACCTTGCTCCTGTTCATTTCCTACGTGATTCCTACAACCACTGATTCTACACTTGCTGAAGGTCTGCAGATTCAATTCCCATGCATCTGTGTAGCTTGCAGAGGGGGAACTAATGAGAAAGAAATGAGTAAAAGAGCAGGTTGCCAGAACTGAGCTCCAGAGAGAACCAGAGCCTTAGGCCAGAGCTGGCCTTTCCTCCAGCCCCCTGTACTGGAAAAGAACTAAAGATTCTGCAAGGCTTCCTACATTTAACAGACTGTAAAGTTGATATATACAAAGTGGAGTTACCCTCAGAAAATCCCACATCTGGCTTTCATCACTTAAATTTTAAAGCATATCTTTATTAGAAAATAAAATGGCATTTATGCACTTGGACCACAGATTTTAAAAACCTAAATTTGGGTATCTTTTATTTCACAGGCAAAATACAGCTTAAAGAGATCTGTTCTTTACACATTACTCTCCTCTTCTGTTAATGTTTTCCCTTCGTCTCTTCTTTCATTCCTCCTCATTGCTACCAGCAATCAGATGTTTAGGATTTCCAAATCCCAAACCAATGCCTGAAATGCACCCCTTCATCACATCACAGTGGGCTGGAGCTAGGAAGTTTTACAGGAAGAAATCCTTTTTGCCTTCTAATATTAGGCCCCTAGCTAGCCACACCTCTCTCCTCCAATTCTTACCACCCTCTATCAGAGATAACAAAGCCAAGGAGTGGGGGAAGCAGCTCCTTGTTGCAACTGTAGAAACCCAGAGCTGCTTCTCCCTGCCTGCCTTTCCCTTCAGCAGCAGCAAAGGCATAGCAAAAGGAAACAGAAGGAAACAAATGACATCTTGCAGACACTTCACCACAAGGGGAAGCCCCAAAGAGGCCCTCGTAATCCTCTTTAGTCTCCTCCTAGTCCATCAAGCAAATTTATTGATTTGGAGACCAAGAATCCAGTTCCGTCACCGATTCTGTGGAGCCTAGATCCGAACCACAATCGGAGCCATAGGGAATTGAAGAGCGGATTCTCCCTCCCCATGTCACAGGAGAGAGGGTGGACGGTCTTGGAGGGGCACGTGGAGTCCCCTTCCTCTGCATATCTGCAGTTCCTAGGGCAACTGTTAAGAGTAACCATTTGGTTTTGAGGTGATTTAGGGATCCATTTACTTCATATGCAGGTTGTGCTAAATGGCTCCTGTGCAGTGTGATTTGGAAATGTACCCAATACTTAAATTATTTTTACAGAGTTCTCAAACCAGTATACAAAATAACTTAGAAAAGGCCAATTCACAACTGAGGTACTGCCTGTATTCGGAAAAGCTAAGAGTCTTTACATATATGGCATAAAAGCAGTGTTTTACTTTTATAATTCCAAGTGCAAAACAATTTGTTAACACAGAGCAGTGCTCTTTCACATCAAAGAGGGAAAAGCATCATATCATATTAGGGCCTGTCTTGGGGACTATGGGAGATTCCATAGCAGAAAATGCCCCCCCACCATACAAGCCAGTGTACTTCAGTTTCTTAGTTGCCCAGGTACAGTTCCAGTTGCTTCTGTCTTGTAGACATGGCTGGTCACTGTGATGCGTAGCTGGTCAGTATGATGCCTATTGTATAAACCAATCCCCAATTGACAAGCCATTCTGCCTCTGTACTTCCTGCTTGTTTATCTCATATAAGCTCTAGACCACCAGACATCAGGGCCTGATATTCTGGGAATGAGCTCGATCAGTGCCCATCTATGCAAATAAATCTGCCATTTTGGTGTTTCTGCTTGCTGCTGGATTCTAAATTATAAGATTTAGAACTTGGGGGGATTTTTAAAAGGTGAAAATACACCATTTACTTAAAAATTCAACAAAACAGGAGGCAAATTGCCAGATGAATAGTAGAGTAATTCAATGTCAGAGAGCCCTGTTAGTAAGAGGTCTTGAGAGTAAGGTAAAGTTCGTATGTCTCTCTTGTATTATTCACTGTCTTTTCAGCCTTTCCTGAACTGTGGAGACATGGAGGACCAACTGGCACAGCAGCGGCCTCGTGGGCTGTCAGCTTTATCTGTGGTGCTCAAGACGGCACAGTATGGCTCTGGCTCCATGGTGCTTCTGAGTCTTTTCATCTCTGTTTTCTTGTTGTTTAAGATTCAATTTGATAAAGCAAAGAAAAATGTTTTTTCAGTTGGAATTTACTTTTAAAAATTCACCTAAATTTGAATAATTCTCACAAAAAAATAATTTTACACATACATATTCAAAGTTACCAAAATTATATGTACTGGCATTACAT
>NW_004955428.1:21525385-21570478 GCF_000276665.1 Chinchilla lanigera | reverse complement strand
TTTTTTTCCTGTGTACTGGTGCCCTTGGAATCAAATCTGTGCTCAGTCAAGCTCTAGACTTACTCACCACAGGACATTAGACAGACACCCCACTTTCTTTAGCCAGAGGCGCCCAGTCTGTGAAAGAGGATCAATATAAGTACTTATGTGATAGATGGCTGTGAGTAGTAATTGAGACAATGTATGTAAACCATTGAACTGTAGCTGTCAACTGTACTTTGGTGGAATAGTTTCAGTAACTGCCATTGTGTCCTTAACCACTCAAACTAAGTGAGTTTTACCCCTAAAAGCCAATGCAGTACTGAGTATTGCAAGAAAAATGTTTTTCCTGAAGACTTTGCCTAGTCTTAAGGAGCGGCTCCAAGTCCCTCAGTCTAATGATTGCAAGTGGGCTGCAGCCACATATGAAAAGAATAAAGGGATGGAAAGAAAAGCAGCACTTCAACCTCTTGCCAGGATTGTAAAAACACAGAATCTCGGTGTTGAAAAGGACTTTGAGTCCAACTTCCTGTCAAACGCAAGAATCCTTTCCAGAACTCCTTGATGAGTGGATCTGCACCTATATCTTGAAAATTAATTGTGGAGAAATCTCTACTTGGAAACCTGTACACTACTTCTCTAGAAATTCAAACTGTCGGAAAAAATTATTCCTTTTTTCAGCACCAAAAGTTGCCTCCAGGTAGAAACCTACTTATCAAGCAGTGATTCTGGTTCCATCATTCTCTGTTTGGGAAGAGGAGTGGGGGATAGGGAGTGTGAGGTTACAGGTGTGGACTCCAGGAGACCTGGGTTCCAATCTCTGCTCAATTATTTTTTGAGTTTTTGGCCTCCAGACTCATTTCTTCCCTGCTTTTCTCTCTCCTGAAGAGATGTGCTGGTATGGAGAGTGCAGCACCAAGAACATTAATTATTCCACATTGCTAGGGTCTCATAATAGTATGAACAATGTCATACATATGACATTATAGATATATATAGATATAGATACATATCAGGATAAGCATCAATAGTCAATATCTTATTTTGCCTCCTTTCCTTAATGTGTTTTTCCCCTTTTTACTTTTGCAATCTTAATACCATAAATAAAATAAGGTTTGGTAGAGATTGAGGTGAAAGGAAGAAAGAGAAGCTGTTAGCTGTTCAGCCTAGTTACTAGGAAACTACTCCAAGATTTGAAGTCCCTAGATGGTTGTTAAAGTTTGCATTTGCCATGAGGTAGGGTAGGAGACACGGAGATAGGATTCGGGGATTTCACCTTCTAGGTTGTCAATAAGGGCTAACCTCTGTAAATATAGTCTGCTTGTCTGTAATGTGGAAATCACAATTCGACTTTACAGATCTATGAGGATTACTACTTTTATGTTAGGAGTGGCAACTGTGCCAACAATTATCATTCAAGTATGTGAAGACAATCAGGACTTTTCTACTTTTCTAAACTAGATTTAACATCATTTCTTTTACTATTTCTTGTTTTCCTAACCCTTCTGGTTAAACCCAAGCATGGACACATCCTCATTAAAATGTAACTCACAGAATTAAAAACAATAGCTCAGATATTATTTTAACAGTGTAGATTTCACTGGAAAAAAAAATGTTCCCTTATTTGAAATTGCGTTAAGTTTTTAACAGCTATGTAATGTCTGGCTCTTATACAATAAGCACAATTACCTAAACTCATGTCAGCCTGAGAGAATCTTCCATATCCTTTAAACCCTACTCAAACTGTGAAATTCTCCCTAGCCAAATTCTGCTCTTGCAATACTTAGCCGGCCACGCGGTATACATGCAATTTTGTAATCACAACCACACTGTTCCAGAGTTATCTCTATTAAAACCTCCTTGATGAAAAGAAGTACTCATTCCACAGTGATTGGCCTGAAAGTGGCGGCCAATAAACAGTTGTTGAACAAATGAGATCTTCCCATAAAATGAGAATGAGTGATTTTCTTTTTTTTTATAGTATGGTAGTATTGTGCCTACAAAAGAGATTACAAATCAGCAGCCAGAAAGATGGATATGCTACCCAGATATATTTTTTTCACTACAAAATCCTTTTATGAGTGGAATTTTATGCATTAAAAAATCAGCAGCTCACACATAAAATTATGCTTGATTGCTTTAATGTCTTTTAGTGTCTAAGTGTGCTACTAAAGTCTCAGTCTCCTTTTTCTCTCTCTGACCTTTTCTGTTTTAGTGGTATATTTGAGATTTAACCCAGGGGCTTAATACTGAGTTACATTCCCAAGCCCTTTTTGATTTCTCATTTTGAGACAAGGTCTTGCTAAGTTGCCCAGGCTGGGCTCAAACTTGTGATTCCCTCTGCATTAGCTTCCAAGAGTGAGCCATGAACCTTGGCTCTGCTTGGACAATTTAATGTTAGCTTCATTTTCAGACCACCAGTAAATGATAAGACATTACATCCAGACAGAGCCTCTGTGTACAAGAAGAGAGAATTCTGCTTTCTGGGCCCCTCTTTTAGGAGCCAAAACATATTTCCCAAAGCTTCCTAGGAGATTTCCCTCTAAACTTTTGGGACAGATTTGGACCACATGCCTCCTCGTGAAGCATTCACCCCCAAGGAAGATAGACATCTCTGATCAGCTTGGACTAATTATCTGATATTGGGTACTTGGAAAGAAACCAAACTATGTATACGATACCTTCAAAAACCATAAGGTCAGGCAACACTGCAACCCAAATTCCATACAGCCACAAATATCTATAACTGCTTACATCCTTAGACCTAGATTTTTGATTCTTGCCACAGTCCCGTTCTGCCTAGTCTTTGACAATGTTTGAAATTACCAGCGTAGTTTCTCTTCTTCCCCTCCTCCTCTCCCTCTTCATTTCTGCCTCCTCCTTCCCCTCCTCCTCCTCTTCTCCTCTCTCCATGGTACTAGACCTCTGTACTAAGCCTGAATTACAACTTTACATTGCCAGCAGTTTTTATTTTTTATTTTGAGACAGGGTCTTGCTGAATTGCCAGGGCTGCTCTTGTTCCTGTGACTGTCCTGCCTTGGGCTGCTGAGAAGCTGGCGTTATAGGCATTTTACCACTATACCTGGCTTATATGTACTTCAACATCTGGCAAGAATTTCATGCTAAATTATGTTTTGTAGGTAATTCAGCAATTCAGCCTATGGATTTTGGAGATTAATGGTGAATGAGTAATTGTATTAATTCTCTGTATTGGATTAACAGCTTAAAACAACAAGCATTGGTTATCATACAGAGTTTAAACACAGACAAGGGCAAGAATCTAGGAGTTTAGATAATCTGGGAGTTTCTGGCTCAAGGTCATAAAGTTTCAGTCATTCTGTAAGAAAGAATACAGGCATATGAAGCCTTGGCTGGGCTTCTGAAATCACTCTGGCTGTGAGCCAGAGGCCTCAGTTCTCCACCATAGGACCTCTCCACAGTGGCATTTGCAATATGGTATAGGCTTCCCTGAGTGCGAATGATCAGAGAGAGGAAGAGAACAAATAAGACAAAGCTACAAAGACTCTAACACTGTAATCTCAGCTATGATATACCGTTGCTTCTGCCATATTCTATTGCTTACATAGTAAACTAACTGGTACATGGCAGGAGGGGACTGCATATGGATGTGAATTCTAGACAACAGGGACTATTGGGGACCATCTTTGAGGCTGGCTGTCTTGGCAATGTTGTTTAAAATAACTATGAACAGAACATTTAAAGATGCTACATTTGTAGCATGACCAGCTGAGTTTTCCAATCAATTAAGCAGTCATTTTAAACACAGGACCAACCTGAAGTGTTTTCAATTCCCCATTCTATTTTATGAGCAGACACAGTCTTATTCTGCTATTTGTCTGACTTCCTAGTTCCCCCAAAAGATTTTATCAGTGAAATCAAGTATCCAGACTCTTTGTAAAGGACTCCAAACATATCAGCTTCTTGATTAGATTTAATGTGTTAATCAGTCTACGGTTATTAATGTCTTAACAGAAGCAGAAAAAATGAAAGGTATGGACAAAATAATGATGAGATTTCAGAAATCCCCTAAACTGAGTCCCAGAGGAGCAGGAATTTGGATAAGGAAGATGATATAATTTGTAAGGTCATCTGTGTTAGACTATTCCTAACAACAAAGAAAAATAAACCAAAAGCACTGATTTAATTTGATAACATTGCAAAACTTTTTCAGTTAAATTATATTCACTATCTGCAAAACAACTTTGAGCATTTTGTAACACAGCATTTTCCTGTGCGAAAAATTAAGCCACATACGTTTCTGCTGCTTGCCTGTACTGTCTTCCCCAAATGAAAACTCCCAAAAGAACATGCAGCTTATAATTCTGCATAACACAGTTATAACATCTAGAAACAAATTGTGCTAGTACAGCTGAAGTCAGAAAGAATTTTTTTTAAATCCCCTGTTACATAAAAAAGTTACATTGTGAAGGACACATGTCTTCATTTTGGTTCTGAAAGATTGATACAGTTTTCCAACAGAGACTCTGTGGCAGTATTTATTGCTAAGTGGTATAATACAACAAACTTTAGGGCATTAAAGGTATGATGCAATTCTTGACTAGTCTTTATTTTTAGAAGGCTTAGAAATCTCTACCCTCTGTAAAAAACCTCTGCATATGACTTAATGTTCTTTGCTAACAAGTGGTCATTGGAAAGATGAAATATGGTCAGCCAGCAAGAAAGACAGTACTTGGCACATAGCATTTGTTTTGTTGGAGCCCACAGCTGAAGCCAAGCAGACAACTTTAAAGAAAATTCTTGGTTCCATCATAGAGTCAAAAATAACAAACAGTAACTAGTAAGATTTTATTCTGTGAAAGAATAATACCATGGATGTGTCTTGTGGAATGTTTGTCTTTAGCAAAACTTCAAGTGAATTTTTCAAAGAATTCACAATGACTTTGAATAACATTAATCTTTGGACCTTACCTAGCTCAACAGGACATATAATGATTAAAGCAGAGGGAAGAACATCTAAAAAAATACATCTCTTAAAATGAGTTTAAAATGTTTAAATACTAAAAATTGATACAAAAAATTGAACCATGACATGACTTTTGTAGAAGATAAATAATGATGTGAGTTTCAGTTTTGATTGTGATATACAATTATCTTTGGAAGCTATGATTTCTATATTCTTTTATTTTCAAAAAATATATATATATTTTCAGACCATTGTTGTAGTCTGGGGTTTTGCAAAGGCAACAATACAATACAGGACACATAACTTATAAGATTATTTTATAGTAGTCACCCAAAGAGTCATATACAGAGAGAGTGCAGGAAGTTTATCCACACTCTAAAGACCAGAAGAATCCAGCTGAGGACTAGGGTCCCAAGGTTATATCCTGCATGAGTCCAGTTAAAGATCTAGAGCCCATAACAATGCCCCCCACGAGTCCAACCGGAGGCCAAGAGCCCACAACAATATGTCGTGCAGCCCTGTTTCATGGATTTGCACTGGGAAGGCCCAAAGGTCATGGTGGAAGCTAGAAAGTCTGTGCCAGCAGGATGAAGCACCTGTGCTAGCAGGCTGAGGGGTCTGAACTGGAGCCAGGAAGTAACACTCACAGTAAGAACCAGGGCTCCCCTGAAAGGTACCACAGTCATCCGCAGTGTTATGATTTGGGGCTTATTTTGCAGGGGGAAACAATACAATACAGGACACATATTTTATAAGATTATTTATAATAGTCACTCAAAGAATCATATACAAGAGAGTGCAGGAAATCTGTCTACACACTATAGACCAAGAATCCAGCTGAGGGCCTGGATCCTGTGATAATGTCCTGCATGAGTCCAGCTGAAGACCTAGAGTCCATAACAATGCCTTCTACGAATCCCACTGGAGGTCCAGAGCCCATGACAACGTCTGTTTCATGGATTGGCACTGGGAAGGCCGAAAGGCCAGTGGGATGAAGGATCTGTTCTAGAGGCTGAGGGATCTGCACTGGAGCCAGGAAGTGATGCTCAAGTTAAGAACCAGAGCTTCTCCGAAAGGGACCACAGCCATCCTCAGCAACAGTGAGGTCCTGAGCTCCTCTGATGATCAGGACAGCCAAGTTCCCATCAGGAAAACCAATGCAGCACGCTTCTCCAGGAAACTGGCAATGCACCATCTTCCCCTTTGGAACCAGGAAGCAATGCTCAGAGTGAGGAACAGAGCTCCCCCAAAGTGAACCAAAGCTATTCTCAGTGCCAACAAGGTCCCACGCTCCTCTGAGGGTGAAAACAGCCAAGTTCATCAGGAAATCCAGCATAAGAAGCTCCTCCAAAAGAACCAACAGCTCCTAACAGCTCCTTATAGCTCCTATCAGCTCCCAGCAGCTTTTCTCAGTTCCCAAGAGCCTAACTTCTTCTTCTCCAGGTCTGCCTCTTATAGTGCTGGCAACAGTCCCCAGGTGGGCCTCCCACACCCAGCACCACGCTTACTCAGTTCAGCTGGGTGTTACGAGTTGACCACCAGTTGTCAATCCACCACAACCATCAATGAGAGTACAAAGTAAAAATACCAATAATGCACACCCATCTAGTAGCATGCACTGGATCACTTAAAGAGTCATTGACTGCTTTTTATGAGGGAGGAGAATTTTGCTAAAATGATTAAATGGATTTGTGTTAACTGTAAGTAACTTATGGAGGTATTGGGTCTTATTCATTTCTGGATATTCCTTATTTAATGTGCACACCTCTGCCTCTTAGAGCTCGTCATTAATTACTTTCAGGTGATGGTTGACTTGTAACTGCATAGAATTCAGTGGAATTTGGGATATTTTCTCCTGGAAATGTAATAGATTTTCCTGGAAAAATGTTAATAAAAACAAAGAACTGTGTTTGGAATATTTTATCTTGTTAGAAAATATGCATTTTGTATTACATTATTTTTCCAACTCCCTCAGAAAATGGATTTGATTTAGTTGATCTAGAAGCATAGAATCAGAGGGATTGTAACCTGTACAACCTGTAAAAGGGTCTGTGCTGAACTTGGAGCAACAATTTAAGAATTACTTTAAGTGGTTGGAGTAACTCCTCCAAATGCTAAATCAATCAAGCGTTTTATAAGCACACTGAATTTCTTTTCTGCAAATACAGGAGAATGCTGGAATTTCACTGTTTTGTATATAGCTTCACTCTAGCACACCCAGCTTATCAAGGTGCAAAATAAACACTGTTAAAAGCAATTCTAAATAGAATATAAATTACTGTATTTAAGTTAGCAAAAATTAAACATATGCCATATTCAGAAATAACAAATGGATGGATTATATATTTAGGGACATTATAAAGTTGAAAAAAGAGATGTTATTAACAATACTGATTTATTTAAAAGAAAAAGATGTTGTTAGCAATGCTGTTAAATTTCAAAGGGAAACTCCATTACACCTGATTGTCCACCAACCTAAGGAGCTCTAAGGGAGTCGATAATGTTTTGATTGCTTTTAATTCACTTGTGAAGAATAAAGTCAGATTGTGTTCTCTTGTCTCATTCCTCCCTCAGTACCATTTGTCCTGAACTAAGCTGTGGTGCAAATGCCAAATCAAACTTTAGATGAAATAACAAGGAACAAACTATGAAACATTATACATAGTAAAGCTAATAAGTAAATATTAGATTTTAAAATATATCCTTATTCTTTCAAGTGTGTCTGCCCACTGAATTCAAGTGCATATTCAAAGATTGCTTCGGTAACATACAATTTATAGCAAGGTAAGAGTCAAAGTGAATGTCTTGACAATGTAGGTTAATAATAAAGCATTAACACTAATTGAACATTTACATTGTTCATGATTCTGTACTAAAAACATTATCAATTACTTATTTAATACACATTTACAAATCCTTCCCAAATCATATATGAATTATTATCTCATTGGGGAACAAGAAGAAGAAGAAGAAACTGAAGGTCAGAAAGTTTAATAAACTTAAACCTACGTAGGCAGGAAGAAACTAAGATAAACTATATAGGTAGGCCTTTAATTACTCCATTACAGAACAACGAATATTTTTATTTCTGACTAAATTATTCTAATTGTTATCTTCACCTACAAAATTCAATATAAACGCTCAATTCACCATGTCTCCAAGGCAATGACAAAGGTCTTAGTACAACTTCTTAGCTTGCAAAACTAGATTAGGTTAAAGACTAGAATCAGATTTTAGTGAATTATAGTCATGTAGTCGTACAATTTAGAAAAGTAAATAGGAAGAACTTAAATTCCTCAAGTCTCCATTGACAGTGGGTTTTCATACTTGAGCGCTAGCTGAATATAAAGACCAGATCTGTTGAAGAAATAAAAAACCAAATAGGAATTTGATCCCGAGCAACCATAACTTGGTCCTGGGAACATCTTACCTGCTCATGATTTTGTTACAGAGGTCTTTTCACAACGTAATTTGACAGCTACCAACTCAAGTTCTGGTCACAGATGGCTTGGGTTCAAATTCATCTCAGCATCCTATTATCGATATAACCATTTGGCAAGTAATAACCTCACCAAGCCTTCTAAAACTGTTACAAGAATAAAGTAGGATAAGTTTGTATAGTATTTATTTGGGGTTTGGATTTTTGTTGTTGTTTTAAATAGATTTAAAAAACAGCATAGTTTAAAAAGAGAGAAGAGGGCCAGGGATATAGCTCAGCAGCACACAGGTCTGCCTGGCAAGGGCAAGGTTCTAAGTAGAACTCCCAGTACCAAAAGCAAAAAGGAAAAAAAAACTAAAAAGAGAGAGAAGTACTTGGGTTATAAACTGCTCTTACTGAAAATAATAAAAAGTTATTTGAAAACTTCTGGCCACTAATGGAAATATTTCAAAGAAATTTTATACTTAGTGAGTTATGTGATACAGCCATGTGGTACAAAATGAGTTAGAACAAGACTGTTCAAAATCTGACTGTGCTCCAGAATGACATCAGGTAAGTTGCTTAACTACTTTAGCTCAGTTCACTCATCTATTAAATGAGGATAACTCTCATACTTACGTTTGATGAATAAGTAAAGTAATGTAAAACTGCGTATTACCTGGCATATAGAAAATTTTGGATAGATGAGAGCTGCTATTTTTATTAAAATTATTATTTTTAAAATAATCACAAACTAAGAAATTTAAAACAAGCACAAACTAAGAAATTTAAAATAAGCACAAACTAAGAAATTTAAAACAAGCACAAACTAAGAAATTTAAAGCCCAGGTGAAAAGAGATGAAAACCTTGGCTTTTTTCCCTCTATTGCTTTCAGTTGGATCCTCGGCAACTTTATTGTCTCCTGAGGACAGGGTGGGAGAGGTAAGTTTTAGACATGGTTTAATGAAGTCTCGAGATCAATAATAGCTTGCCCAGGAGCCTGGTAAATAACAGACTCTCTGGTCCCTAATGGTTGATGCTTAAAAGCAAATGTAACGATCTTCTGGTAAGGGAAAACACTGACCTATAAACATAAATGTTACCTGAAAGATCTTCTGTGCTTCAGTGATTTTAGTTGTGAAGTGCAAAATGTTTTGGTACACAATGGTATGTGCATGGCATGGTGGTCCCATAAGATTACATTGCCTTGTGATGTCATAGGCATTTTCATTGATGCAGCTACATTCCATGATGTTCACAATGAAACTGCCTAACAGCACATTTATGAGAATACATCCTTGTTGTGACATGACTGTATTTTGTTAATTAAGAAAAAAAGATTGCTTGTTTCTGAAACTTCTAAGGCATACAGACTAGGCTTCTACAAAAATTCCTGAATAATAACAGATAAAAGGAATTTCTTTTTCTCCAACTCAGATGAGTAATCCTCCTAGGCCTTCCACACAGGCTGGAGTTGGCCACGAACTATTTTATTCCACGCCTTTCCTCAGCCCTCGCTCATCACAAGTACTTTTTTGAAAGTTGAGTTTTATCTTAACTGGCAGATTTCTAACAATTAACTTTTCCAAAAGAGGAAGGTAAGGGTACATTTAAGGTGACTATTTGTAAGCTGCATGACTAATTTTAATATTGGTAAATAAAATAACTCTTTGTATGGTTACAGTTCTGTCTAAATAAGGCCTGCCGGGTAGCCCATAGATTAGTAATCAAGCAGTAGACGGTATGTCCACTTTTGCTCAGCCGTTTATTAGCTGAGCCTTGCTCATTCTGAGTGACATCTGGAGATGACAATTCCACTTCATCAGGATATTGTGCAGAGACCTGAAAACTGCCACCTTTGCTACTTTATAGGCTCCCAACAGATGGTATGTTTTTTGTTCTGTGTTTTTCCTTTGTATAAACTCACTGTTTGCTCAACATTATTAGAGAGCAGAAAGTTTACTCCCTTCCAAAGCATGTGTCAAGAAGCAGTTTCACAAACCAGACAGAAATGGAATTGGCCAGGAAATGCTGTAATAGACCCTTGAGAACATGCTAACCTTTGAAAAGAATCTCACCCAGTGTTTATTTGGGGCCTTGAAGTCCAGTAAATAATGTGTACTTAATTAAAATTTCAGCTTCTTTGGGAAGGAAGTGAATTTTTTATCATTCAAATTAGCAAGCAAAAGAATTTAGATCAAATTAAAGTGTTGTTAAGCCTTATAGACACAAAACAAATGAACTATTATTTCTAAAAATTAAATATGTGCTGATACTTTCTGTGTTTTCATGGAAGGGTTTTAATTTTTTAAAAAACTGTGTTGAAAGTATAAAACAATTAGGTTTATTTTTCTTTTTCTTTTGTGGTACCAGGAATTGAACTCAAGACCTTGCACATAATAAATGAATACTTTACTACTGAGCTACCTCTCCAGCCATCTAATGAATTGTATCTGCCATGTAGCTTTATAAATATTTTTGAAAGAATAAATGAGTCAAGACTGCCTTCACCCTCTTCTCCATCTATCTAAATCTTACCAAGTAATGAAGATTCCCACCACTCCCCAAATGTTCTTCCAAAGGATTCCAGCCCACCACGTTGATCAAAACACATTTTCATTCTTAAAAGTAGTAAACTACTACTTAGAATTTCATACCCCTCTGCCATGTTTTAGCTGCTCATCAGCTCTGCGCAAAGGATAACTGTTGGGTTTAGGCTGGAACCAATCTATTTTGATTAAAATCAGTTCAAAGACTGTTCAGTGAGTATGCAATCCCTTAAAGCCTTAGCCCCAAAACTTAGCTCAGGAGTCTCAAGGATGCACCAGACTATGCCAGAAAGGAAATTCGAGCAAGAGGAACAATGTCATCCTTGGCTTTTCATACCAGTCTGCTGAATACAGTGATGAATTCCATCTAGGCTGTTCCAGTCTTGGCTGTCAACAGGCATCAAATCTGAGTAAGCCCTATATAAAATGAATGTTTAAAAATTGTCTATATTCTCCCTCTCAGGTACCCTGTTGCCTTCTCTTGGAGTATGGCCCAGGGTGAGACCTTAGGTCCTGCTTCTCTAGGTCTGGCACTTCCAAATATTCAAATCCAGAAGGTCTCCTTACCCATACAGAATTTCTCCCTGGGATTCTCTCATCAAGAACACTTTCCTGTGGACCATATCAGATTCTGGATATTTTTAAGTGGTTTCATTAATTAGTGGCAGTTAACCATTAAGTGTTTTTCATTTTGAAAATTCCATTGTGCTAGACTAACGCAACCCTCAGGGTTTTATTTCACAGTCTTAACTGTGGCTTAAGATAACCATCTCCTTGGTGTGTCACCCAAAGGAATGAGAGAAGAGGTTAAAATCTAGACCAGGTAAGAGGTGAGACTGAATAACAGGTTTAGACAAATGCCTCTGTTGAGCAGCTTGTGGAGCAGCTCATTGTGTGGCCTATTCTCCCTCAGAACTTTTTAAAGCTTGAGAAGAATCAATTTGAATAGGCTCTTTAATGACAAACTAAAGTTATCCACTTGATGCTTTTGATTTTCTATGGTGATTTCTAAGCATCTTCGTTTTCTGTTGCTCATCTCTTATTTTTTTCAGCCATTTTTTTTTACCTGAAAGTTCTCTTTGTTTCTTCCCACACCCATTTCAAGACTTTTTTTTTCGAGAATTCTTAGTCTGAAGTTGTTCTCCCTTCTTTCCCATTTCTATTTCTTCCTCCACACACGTTTTATCATTATTAAAATTTCCTCTTTTGAAATCTTTTACTTGTGTAGTAGATATGCCAGCTCTGAAACTTTCCCTTAAAAATGAAATAAAGAAGGAGCTCTGGATTTAGCTCAGGGGCACAGCCGCCTGCCTGGCAAGTGCAAGGTCATGAGTTTGATTCCTGGTACCAGAAAAAAACAAAAAACAAAACAAAAACATGAAATAAAGGGAAAATAGGAAGAAAAAAATTAATAGAAGCATTGGATCTGTTTTTATCTTCTTCTGTGGGGAAGGACAAAAAACAAGTTCTCCCTCTCTGCAACACATCCAGGATCCTTAGAGGTTTCCTCAGCTCCCTTGACAGATTGAATCTTAGATATCTGTCTAAAGTCTTTAGACTATTTAAAAAACAATTTACCTTTTATTTATGCACTACTTTATTAATAGCATCATTACTAGTTCTAATTAAATAGAGGGAAATATTCAAATTACCTATATTATTTATTATTTAATCTTCTGTACTCTGGTGATAATTTTTAACATCATAGAACTAGGAAGTCATAAAATACATTAAAATATTAATAAAATTATTACATTTTAAAATTAGGCATCTAACATATTTTGTCTATATAATAGACATAAAATAATTTCTATAAAATCTGTTACTGTAATATATTTTATAAACATTTATAAAGAACATAATATCAGATTTCTGAGTGAAAAAACTAATTTTGATATTGAAATTATAAAATACGTATGGTGGGATTCTAAAATTGTGTCTTATTGTTTTCAAAATAGAATGCAAAAGTTCAGCTGATTTTTATTACAAGGACAGTACAGGCACTAGGTGTGTTGGATTACAGTCACGAAACAGCCTCTTGTCTTCAACTATAAATGCATTCTGGAGAATGACAGTGTAGTTCTTTAAGCTACTGAGAATCAGCTTCTTGTTAAAGAGATTTGGGTGCCTAGAGAGAGAGATTTGATTAATGTAACGAGATAGCACAAGGAAAGTTTTTTAAAAGTTGAATTTTCAATAAATCACGAATTTAGGTAGAAGAGGCATAAGTCATAAATATCAAAAGAAGTAGACTTGTATTTTGATAGCACAGTGGTGAAACATAACAGGAAATAGATAAGCACAAATGTGAAACAGCTCACCCCAAAGTGCCAAAATAGTACTCAAATTTCTCCATTAAGAAAGGTATTAAATAAAATGATAGGAAATCACTAATTTTTAAGGAAATACTGACTATATATATGTCAATAAATTAATTATAATGGAAAAATTACTGAGCACTGTTCTGAGCAGAAGCTTAAGTGTCTGTTTTGTTTCATGCTGTTTAGATCATTACAGTGCCAGCACCTGGTTAATTGCAGGCAATGATAAATGCCTTTAGCATGTATCATCTCATATCAACCCAGAAACCTTTGCAAGATAGACACTTTCCCTGAGGGTGCTGAGGTTCAATGAGGTTGTACGGCAAGGTGAAATTGGCCCTCAAATAGGCCTCACAGATCCAAAGCACATGCTCTTCCTAGCTGTCCTTCCCCGCTGTCATCTTGCACACAGGGAAAATGCAGATGGTGAGAAGGTCACAAGATTGCTGTTCACTGTCACACAGACATGCATAGTTCTTGTGAGTTTACCAATGAGAAGCTAAGTGAAAGCAACATTATGAGAGTACGGAGGTTTCAAACAAAAATCAAAACAAGGCCATCGCCTTTCTGAGTCTCAGCTTTGTCTGGCTTTTTTAAATGGTGATGAAACATAGTTGAACTTATGAGCCTTCCAGAAAAATGGAGACATTTGTGGGGGAAAGTATGTAAAACATGATAATCCTTTGGACTGTTGTTCTTATAAAATATAGCCATCTCTCTCAGACAGCAGTATTAGTCATGACCTATACATTCTTTTTAAAATACATCACTGGATCCATTTAAACTTTCAAAATGTGGCACTCAGTACAAGAATAGATAACAGTTGTTGTACCAAATTAAAGGCTCCCTTCAAATATCTCTATTATTGGCAGTATATTGGTGGATAAAACATTACAGACTTTAAACAAAGCACAGTACTGTATTTAGATTAGGTAGGGATATCTTCTGAAATTGATGTTATTTATTGCATCCTTGCAATTAATTGTTTACATCTCTCTTCCTTAAACTGTGAGCCACTGGAGCATGGGATTTTGTGCATGGTCCTTCTTTGTATAAAAAAATGAAAATAATAAAAGCAGTCCATATGTATATAGTGAAACTTATTAGAAAGAACAGAGAAAAAGATTCTGCTCTTTAAAGAAGAATGCCCGGTAATGTATATAAAAAGAACAAAAGAATTAATACATCACTATTTGCCAGACAACAGTATCCTAACACTCAGGAAAGGAACATCAGGGACTGTTAAAACCATTGTGGGAGCAGGGGATACAGCTCAGTAGCATAAGTGCCTGTCCGGCAAGCGCAAGGTCCTGAGTTTGATCCCCAGTACAAAAAAAAAAAAAATTGTGGGGGTAAAATATATTCATTGGCAAAGAATCAATAAGACATTTGTTATAAATTATCCAAGGAAAAAGTACTCCCTTCATGATTGGAGAAATCCTGCAGACACAACCTTAGCCATGTGGTAAAAGTTGGTATCAGTAATAATTAGAGAAAATGTCTCTTCCTCTTCCACTTTGTCAGTGGACATTTCTTCAGATGAGCTAGCAATGGAAAACCTGTTGTGTCTAAAATCAAATTTTCTAGCTAGACTTTCTTCTCTCATTCTCCTGTTTTCCTTCTTCCTTCTTCATCAGGCTGAGATTCCAAGGATTAAGGCCCAGAAATTTGGTTACATACTGTGTGTGAGGAAACAAGACTGAAATGGAAAGAAGAAATGCTGGAATAAATAAATCTTGTGCTTGACTGGATGTGGAGATACCTGTGTAAACTCATTGTTTTAGGTAAGTGGATGCCTCAAGATAGATAGATATAATGACAGAAACAAATAAATGCATGAAGTTAGATATATAGATATAGATCCATATATATACACATATATTTCCTAGCTCTGATCCCTTCAGAGTTTCAAGAAGTAAAGAAATCTCTTTAGCAATGAGAACATCTAGTGCCCAGATACGGTTTTCTGGAAATCATTCTCCACTAACAGAAACCAGGAGCCCTGATTGTTCCAACAACTAAAGCGGGAACATCTTATTGTGCCGGAGAACAAACAAGGGGCATATTAACATGTTACAGCCCCTACTTTGAAGAGTGTTATTGGCCAAGTGTGAGACAATTTTACCAGCAAAATAGATGAGCTGAGGTCTAACTTTAGTTTCCCTGAGAAGCTGGTGCGTAACAGAGAAATCAAAGATGAGATCACAGCTGTCCTTCTCACTTGATTCTGGAAGAGTTTCAGTCTCTTCAGGACAGAGGCCTTCTACACCTCCCAAAAAGCTAAAAGACCTCAAGATATACTGGAGGCAGAAGAGGGAACTGGAACAGATGATACCAGGCCATGCGGTAAAAAATCTAACCAGCAAACAAATTATGATGGCAATGAATAGAAACATTCTGAGAAACCTTCAGAAGCAGTCCTGGTAGTCCTCTTTCTTTTGGTTATGCTGCTGTGGATCAATGTCCTGAATGAATTTAAAATATTTACCTTCCTTGGTCCTTTTAACTTTGGGGACAAGCCAGAAGCTGCCCAACCAGATCTGGTGGGCCAATCAAGTGGATGAAGATACATCATAATATTTTTATGAGGTTACTTTTCCATTAGGTGACACTCAGTTTCAGCATTAACTGTATTTTTGATTACACCGAGTAATGATGCTCATGACAGAGGACTTCCAGAACTGCTTCAGAAGGTGGCCAGGACAATAGGATGAGAGTGTATGAAGTAAAGGGAACTATTCTGAAGAGGATTAATGACAATGTGTCTTTTACTGTAAAACTTGTTTTAATTTAAATATTCACTGTATTTTTATCACCCTTTGTGCATTGCACAATGTGTATTCTTACAGTTTATAGATAGATGTACCCAAAAGTTTCATGTGCTCATAGGTGGGGATTTTGGAGGTGGCTGGATTATGGGTGTGTGATAATGGGATTAAGGATGTGTGATAACTAAATTTGGCATAGATCTGGGTGTGGATAATGGAAGCCCTACTATGGGCATGAGTGGCACCAGTCAAAGAGGTTTGTACCCTGGATGGAAAGAAAGGGAAAGAGAAGCATGCTTCACTGCCTCAGTGCCTCCTTCCTGCCCTGCCATGAACCATTTCTCCTCTGTGATGCTCCTCTGCCACACCACCCTGCCTTGGAGTCAGCTGACTATGGACCAAAACGTCCACAAACTGAACTGAAATAAAACTTTTCTTCTTTAACTTGATGTCAGGTATTTTTTTTCTCAGTAATGAGAAAAGTAACTGAGATATATGCACATATCAAAGTATCATGTCATACAATACATACATATATATATATATAATTTTGAATGCTAATTAAGAAATACAATTCTTGAAAAATAGAAAGTAACACTATAAACATAATTGGACAAACTAACTTTATATGCCTTTGAATGCAGTGCATTTAAAGAGGACATACCATTTATTTTCATTAGTACATGTTTGCAGTACAGTACATAATGTTTATACTCCTTGTATGGAGTTGGTACATGCACATAATGCATCTTAATTTGTTTTTTCACCCCCTATCTCTCCTCTTCTTCCCCTCCCTCCATCTCTTGATCCTCTTCCCACTTGAGAAAGATCTACCTCCCTACTTTCTATTATGTACCTTTATTTTGCTATTTATATTTTGGGTTTCTCATATAGAGAAACTGAATGATATTTAAGTTTGTTTATCTGATATTTGTCACTTAATATTATGGTCTAAAAGTGCCTCCATTTCCCTACAAATGACTAAAGTTTATTCTTCCTTTTGACAGAATAGTATTCCATTGCGTGTAAATACCACATTTTCTTTATCCATTTACTTGTTAATAGACATATAGGCTGCTTCCAAGATTTAGCTATTATGAACTGTGCTGTCATAAAAATGGGTATGTGTGTTTTCACTCTAATATAATATCTTTAACACGTTCAAAAGGATACTGAAAAAAAAGAATAGCTTGGTGAAGTGGAATTTCTAGTTTTAGTTTTTTGAGAAATTTCTATACTCATTTTCTTTGTGGTTGTATTAGTCTACATTCTAGTATTTTTGTTAAAAGTATTTCAACTGATTCTAATTATGAGGAAACAATGAGAAAAATTTGAAATGTTGGGACATTCTACAAAACACCTTATTAGAATGCTTCAAACATATCTGTCATGAAAGTCAAGCATAAAACAAAAGCAAAACGGGACATGCTTTGAATAAGAGTCTGGAGACATTTATCATTTAAATGTAAGGCCTCATCCTTATTTGGATCCTAGAGGAAGAAAAAAACTATAACCTATAGTTATTATTACTTAGAAAAGAGAATTTTAAACATAATATAATATCAGTATATAATATTAAATATATAGGTTGTAATAGCATTATATTTATACACAATAGTATTTTTATCCTTAACATCAACATAGAGTGACATAGAGGTAGATGGATAGACAGATAGATAGATAGATAGATGATAGATAAATAGATAGATAGATAGATAGATAGATAGATAGATAGATAGATAGGACAGAGCAGGAGCAAATGTTAACAGAGAATCTAGAGATGAGGACTTTGGTTGTTGGGTATTGCTAGTGATATGAAAGTGAGTCAAAATACTGACTTTGATGTATTCCTTTCATTCATTTTATAACCTGAAATGCTACCCTTTATCTAGTTTTCCAGTTGGTTCTTCTAATAACTTTGTTATATACCTAAATAATTTTACTGTGATAGCTACTAGAGGTATTTTATATTGAAATAACAAGATAAAAACATAGGTTATATATTAATAGTAAATTATTTCTTCACTGGATTTTTAAGCTTCTGAGCAGAAAATTTAATACAAAATGCATTTCAAAAGAAATATTATATTAAAAATAATTTTTCTTGTTTATTCTCTTTCTCCCTCTAATTTTCCTAGTAAGCTTCTCTACTATGGGCTTTATTACCCCTTGCAATGGAAATGTTTTTGTGCTTTTATTTCAGTACATGTGAAAGATAAATTACCTAACAGTTCAACAACTGAAGATAATTTTTTACCTGTCCTATTGGGGGAAAATACAGTGTGGTTTGGAGAAGTTCATTTTCATGCACCTTTTATGAGACATATAATTTTGTGGAATTTTTTTGTTGGGTAATAGTAATATATATCCATTAAAAATTCAAATGGCATAAATGTTCTTGTCCTCACTTTAAGTTTTCAAAAACCTATCTAGACAACTTTTAATTTTCTTTGGGAGACACAGAATGTTGGTAATAGGAACATTAAAGTCCATAGACAACAGATTTATGTACATGCTTCAATATCCTTTTTTCATTAAAGATTTTATTAAATATTCTGAGAAATAGCAAAATGACTGACAATGTGAGTCTCTACTTTACTCTGTCCCCAAACTGCTTTTGGCAGATGTGTTAATGATTAGTGAAATAGCTAAACAGTCAGCACTAGTGAGACAGAGTAGAAACAAAATGCTTTTATTATCCCCAGGGAGGACAATAAGCCACTGAATAATTAAGGTTGGACTATGCAGTAAATGTAAATTATGCCTAACAAATCCCTTCTGCTCAGCCCTTTCATTATAAAATGGAAAATGGATTGTATAGAGTAAGTCTTCCCACAAATGGTTCTCAGTAGAGATTGTGCTGGCATTTCAATAGTGATTCTAAATGCATTAAAGGGGATAAGTACAGAGAAGAGAAAAAGGTAATTAGGAAGATGCTAATTGGTTCTCTAGCTCTGAAGTCTCTAATACCTCTTCAGAGACTCCCTTTGTGTTATCTTTATTCATACAGAGAAATGGTTACAAATAAAATAGATTCACTATATCCACAGAGGGCATTTCACAGTCATACTAGAATCTCTAAATGGTAATGTAAAAAAATAAATTAAACCTCTCTACCTTACACAGTCACAATCTACAATTTTCCTAATGAAGAAGAGCTGCCTGTTGGATCTTTATAGCTGGTCTTTCCTGCTTTCGGTATCCAAAGGTATAAAATATTTTCCTCTTTATAGCATACAATTTCCTAATGCCCTTTTCAAAATCTTTATTCTAAATATACCCAAAATATTTGTGTGTGAGGAGAGAATAACCCTTTGAAAGGTCAGGAAGTTGAAAAGAAAAAGTTAGCCTATCTTTTAAGCTCCATTTCTTCCAGTATATAGTAGCTATTTACAGTCAAGATCTCAAAAGTTTATGTGAAGAAATCACTGTTGTCTTTTTGATGTTACTCTTTATACTTGGACCCATATCTTCTATTTTAAAATGCAACTACTAATTTTTTTATTAACTTCATAATGTCTAAAAATACTTTTTCTCCCTAAGCTATTATGTATTTTAATTTGGGGTTTAAACTTTCATTTTAAAGTGGGAGCCACCCACTTAGGACACCCTTCTGTCCCTCTTCCACAGAAGCTTTCTTTCTCTGAACAAATACTTCCTACTCTTAACCTCTGTTGTTCCTAGATTTCATCCTTTGATTTAAGAGAACACAAACTCAGCATATCAGACATCTAGCATTTACCTTATATCACTTGGAGATTTTCTACTGAGGTAACTGGTTAGAGATAAGAGTTTGCTTTTGTTTCTTAGATTCTGGATTGTGACTCGCTTAGGTCATCAAAATTTTTATGCTTTCAAATTTATATTATGTCTTTGTCAATTACTTAATGTTTCATTATAATGATGATAAATTAAAATTGAGAACATGGGAAGGTTGTGATGCTTCTTCAATGGAACATTTTATTCCTGTTTTGTATGTGTTCCATTTAGGCTTAGTTGTTAAATTTACGAGTGTTTCTTGTTTGACCTAATTGTTGTCAGACAGCAGCACTAACAAAAAGTAGTGTTAGTGTGCCTCCTAGTGGAGTTTGACATGAAATGCTATAAAATGGTCTTTTTATGAAATCTAATTCATATTTAGAAAATATACACACCTATTAATAAATCACAGGATCCCTTCCACAGTTAAAAGAAGATACTTCAGTGGCTGTTCTTAAAACCTGGGGGACAAGTTTCACTGAGACAAACTGGCCTGATCCTTCTCTACACTCTAGAGAAAATGTTGAGCCTATTTTGCCTCAGTTTCTTTTCTGGTCTGATCTTCCACTGGTAAGGAGACAATCTTTTCTGATCTTTCCCTGCAACTTTGTGCTTTCCTTCTTTTGGAGGTATGTAAGGTTAGAGAAAGAGGAACTGTAACCTGCCCCAACTTTTTCCTCATGCACAACAACTAAGCACCTTTAAGTTGAGCCTGTAGAAAATGACCATTTGGTAATGCTGAAGACAGGGAAGTCGTCTTCGACAAGGAACACATACTCATCTCTGGGCCAGATGAGACATCAGAATTTTGCCTGTCCAGGAGAACACACATAAAAGCTATGTTCTGGTTTAGTGTTCTGGTCAGCAGTCTTTCCAGGGAAACTGAAACAGAGATCCCATGGAAAGAACCAAATTCTGGTGAAACCAGGAGGAGCTATTTTCCTAAGCACAATACTTAAGGGACCAAAACACATTTAGTCTAAGGGAGGACCCCCAACCTTCTGTCTCTCCCCTCCTAGCTCTGGTTCTCATCATTTACGTGTGCAAAGGAGGAAAATACTCTATAACTTATGTTGACTTACAGATAAATGTCATTAGAGTTAAGTAAATGCTTCCACCCAGATTGCCAGTTGATCAAAATGATGTCAAGATGGGTTTTATAAATACAATAGATATTGTTGTCTGTATACAATAAATTGAGAGTCTTTCATTGGTTAATCATAATGTGTTAGTTGGTATGATATGGTTCTCATTGGTCATCAAAAAAGTTGTTAAAATAAATAAATGGGGACCCCTTAGGCTTAAGGAAACTACTTCACAGAATTCCACTTAGTGAGTAAAGGAGCAGTGGCCTGGAAATATTTTCTTCCAGTCTTTGTTCACTAATTGAACCCCAATAGTTTCTATGGCCTTAAAGAAGACACATCCCGGGCTGGGGATTTAGCTCAGCGGCAAAGCACCTGCCTGGCAAGCGCAAGGTCATGAGTTCGGTTCCTGGTACTGGGGAAAAACCAAAAAAAAACCAAAAAAAAAACAAAAAAAAAAAGAAGACACATCCCAATAAATATTGCTAACCATATTTTGTAATGTATTTATGTTGGCCATTGTCAAAAGATTAAGTTTTGGGTGGAAAAAAACAATAAAGTTTCATTAAAGAGATACTCTCGTTACAAAACTAAATTAAGGGACAAAAGTTTTCACATAGCTGTGATACCCATTGTTGCTAATTTCATGGTGTACTAAATGTATTGATGCCTTCTGGTATACAGGTATTCTAAGATATAAAACCAGGATTTTTTATGGTAATAATCTTTTTTAGACTCAGATATCTGCTTTCTCTTGTGTCCCAGCTACTTGTGATAAGAGGTACATGTCAAGCCAGTCAAAGTATAGCTTAAAAAAACTTATGTGAGATATATATATATACACTTCCCTAAGTGTATATATAAACTTATGTGAGATATATACATATATATAAAACTTCTGTGAGATATATATATATATATATATACACTTCCCTAAGTGTGGTGCTTAGGGAAACACTTGTTCAGACACCTAATAGTCTGTTCAATGCCACACACTAAAATTAGAGGCTAGACATCATAAACTTCTAAGGTACACTTATAAGCCAGTATGTTCTCCTTAGATAACATCCTATCAAAGGATGACAAATTAGGTGAGAGTTTTCTTTGTGTCATTTAATGTTTTGTGATCAGCTAGAGATGTTGACTAAAAAGGCTATTCCATACTAAGATAGACATTTAAGTATATTACAGAAATAGTATGATAATTGTCATGCTAAAATACTATTTAGCTCTTGATCTCAATTTTCTCTGTAAACTGTATAACTATTGCCTGTCAACATTCTACAGGGACAAAACTGCTAAAACAATCAGTATTAGTAAGAAATAAGAGTCCTTTAACTATATTTCAAAGTGCTTGATATCCAAATGAAATTATAATAGTTGAACTCAGTGCTCACACTGCAGTACTAATGTCAATGGTCTTCTCTTCTGGATGTTCAACAACTAAAGTTCAGAGACTAGAACTAGAAAGATACCTGGCCTAAGAAGATAGCCATTATTTTGGCTCTGGCCTTCCAAGGTCAGTGAGGACCTAGGACATGAAGGAACCTTTTTCTGGGATCCTTCAACTTTGGTGAGTCACCAAACATCCTAACCAGGGAGATTGCTAGATCCCAGGGTCCAACTAACACAGTCTCATTTTAACTTGGTCTTAAAGCAGAAAAGTACAACTAAAAGATGTATGAAAACAATGCCATAGGAATAAACTAGATATAAAAAGGAGCTCCAATTCCTGACCCCTTCTGGCAGTTTCCAGTAGCTGAATGTAAAATCTTTGTTCCCTCTATGTATGCTTGCTATGTGATTTGCTTCCCCATTTAATCAATATTACCTAAGTGACTATATTTGTTGTAATCTTATTGGTTGACCATAGTTTTGTCCTGCCTCACACCCATTTTGTGACTTTCCACTGGGTCAATATTACCTAAGTAACTATATTTGTACTCTTATTAGTTGACTATAGCTTTGTCTCACCTTGAACCCACCTCACCTTGTGGCTTTGCTCAATAAAACACCCTTGAGAATTAGGATTGGTGGACCACCCACTGAGGGCCCCCTTCTATCCTCCTTAGACAGAGCTTTCTTTTTCTCAATAAATACTTCTTATTCTAAAATACCTAAACAAATAAATAAATGAATAAAGTAGGATTCCTTGATTCAAAATATTATGTACCTTTAATCAATTGTGTCCAAACTATGAACAGCAGCAAGATTACTGCTCATATTAAGCATAACAATGGTATTGATATATGGACTTCATTCATTTGGTTGACTTGTGATTAAATACAGTAGTTTTAAATTTACCAAATTAATTATACATACTTTTAACTAATTGCTTTTTATGTTGTTAGCATGAGGTTTAATTTTTTTCTTAGAAATTCATCATTACTATATGTCTTTCCTTTTCCCTTAGCAAACTCAATACAAAATTTCAACAAACCTTAAATGAAAATAAACTACCCATCCTTCTAGCATAGGGAAAACTCCATGTAGTTAGTTCTAGAAACTGCATTATAATGTGAAAATCTATAAAGAAAACTGCATGCTCAAAATTGGTATATCTGATACTATCAGTTGATTATTAATGAATTTCCTACCAAAAAATAGAGGAAATGTATTATGGATTTAACTATTACAAAATTTGTTTCAAACAGGTAAAGTTGGGTTCTAAATTATAGAATTATAAATTTGATTGTGATGAACTTTTTTTTAGGCTATATGTGATATATTCATTCTTTTGGGGGAGGAAAGAACTCTTGGTGAGATCATAAGGTGTTATGTTCTCCTTTACAATTTAAGCATAGTGTGGCAGAGACTGCTAATTGTCCTCAGAGGGCCAGAACTAGAACAACACAAGTGAAGAGCTTTAGGATACAAAATTTAAGGAGCATATGCAAACCAAGGGAGTGAGTGTCTCTTTCAGTTCTCAGTTTGGGTAACATACTTGCCTCATCGTAGCCTCTGTTCTAGTCCCCAGCAGCTGTTCTACTTTTCCATCTTTTAGTAATAGAATATTCCTACCTTTTAATTTAGAGACCATGTATTCTTATGTAGCCTAGGCTGGTCTCAAACTCTCAAAAGATCCTCCTGCCTCAGCCTCCTGAGTGCTGGGATTAGAGGTGTGTGCCACCATGCCCAGCAAGACTATGTTTTCTAATCTTCCTTCCACGTTTGTATATGTGTGACTAACATTCAATAAATAGGAAATAAATGGAAATATTAATTGCAAAGCCTAGGTCATATCATTTATAAAAGGAGCCTGCTTATTCCTGAAGCTTTGTATCTCTTTTTTGCATGTGAGCCATCTAAGATTGTGTTGATAAATTCACACCCTCCAGAGTGATGGTGTAATAAAACAAAAGGATTGGGTATCCTTGGATGGCGTCCTGAAACAGATTGCCTATCATCCTGAAATGCAAACTCTACTGCTACATGAGAGACATAAATTTATATTTATGTTCAACCTACTGTATTGTGGGGTGTTAGTTACTGTAATACGTGGAGCTAACCAAATCTCCTTTCTCTTGAGACTTTGAATCCTAAGCAGACCAAAACCAAGGAGGAGAAGCACTAGAAACTAGCTTAAGCAGTATAATACTGATTAGAGAGTCTAACATATTTTAGTTTCTGTCTATTCCATGAATTTTGTGATTTATATGCTATCTTTTCAATGAATCCCCCATTTTCTTCTGCTCCCCTCCCCCATTTTCTTAATTTTGGCAGAATTTATCTTGTGATCTGTGGCAAGACTTGCAACCACACTTTCACATATTTTGGAAAATTTTCTAATAGTAGATTTATTACTATTGAGATTTTTTTTAAGTATTGGGATTTTTGAGTTAAATTCTTGATAGGTTTTCTGTTCTTTCATATAAGCACCTTTACTACATAGTTCCTGAGGCCAAAATTCAACAGAGAAAAGTTCATACTCTTGAGAGATGTGAAAGTTATAGCTTCATTTACAATGTAGATGATTTAGACAAACAAAAGGGAGTTTTAAAAAATTTATATCAATTTTCATGGCAATGAGCAGTTATTTTTGTAATTTTTTAGTAAAATAATTATGACTAGGTCTTTAGTAGAAATAATTTATTAACTTTAAAAATTAGCAAAATAGCCTTACACTAAAGATAGCTATGCATATGCACAATGGTGCAATTTGACTGTGTTGGGTAAGGTGGAAAGGAATCTGTGAAGGGAAGTTTAGGGTGTCAAAAAGAAAACAGAAACAATAGAAATATGGTTTCAGTATATTAACTGCTTCACTTCTCAGTGAATGCAAAGACTTTGTGTTTCCAATCAAATTTTTAGTTCCTTTCATAAATCTGAAGAAGTTATTCCTGTTGCTGAGTATTTAAGTTTACTGAGGTCTATTTACTGACAATATACCCAAATGTGAATTTTAATAAACATTTGTTTAAAAACCCATTTTCTTCCCTTATTCTGTTTTGTCTGGGAACTTCTGTCCTGACAAATGCATTCTCATGGCCACGCATTGTTGGAGAAAATATCAGAGTAGGTTTGACCCTGGCTGTCTTATTATTTCTTTGTAGTCTTGCCCTGCTTAAAAAGACTATAAACAATTTATCTTTAAATCACTGAGAATCTTGCTTCTGGAAGACTTGAATAATATATTATTCACTATCCAAGAGTAATTTTATGAAATGTGGGAGGTTTAATTTACTTATTAAGAATGTAGCCTGTATTAAATGAAAAACACATTTTTGACTTCTCATAAGATCATTTCAACCACATTCTAAAATCATTAGCTATGCTACTTGGTTTAAAGAGTAAAGTCTTTTTTTTATATTTTAAGGCAAAACTCTTTATTGGAAAAAATAGGACAAATTTTTTTTTCTGCAGGCATTAAAATTTATATTTCATTGCTATATAGACAACAAAAAATTTGGCAATTAAAATTTTGAGGGGATAATAAAAATATATACTTGAGGGTTTTCTCATTTTACTTTGAGCTTATTTACAGAGTTTTCAGTAACCTGATACATTGTTTTTATTCTGTCAAATCTAGAGCAAAATTTTTCCACTGTTTAATTCACTATCCATTTAAGCAAGATCCACTTATTTATGGAGCACCTACTACATACCTTGAAGTCAAGAAAGTAGGAAATAAGAAAAAGACCTACTCTCATAGTGTTTTGATTTTAGGTAAGGATGGCATACAATAAATACAAAACCATATAAATATGTTATAAACCAGCTAGTGATAAATATGAAGAAAAATATAGTATAAGGACAGCACATTATCCAGGTGACTAATTCACTTTATATGTCTTGCTCAGGATCTTCACTCTTACAGACTATTTCATTTTGAAGAACAATATAATTAAGGGATCATACTAACAATTCAAATACTAAGGTCCTATGTAGAATCTACCATATCTAATATCTAATGCACACACATTCATTTCTTTTTTGGGGCGGGGGGCGGTGGTTTTCTCCGGTACCGGGAACCGAAATCACGACCTTGTGCTTGCCAGGCAGGCGCTTTGCCACTGAGCTAAATCCCCAGCCCCACATTCATTTCTTTAAAAAGACAGTATTTATGTTTGAGTTCATGAAGAATTATACATCTACATGGAGTATTATTTGGTTAATTTTTGAATCGCAAAATTTAAGGCTGAGTAAATATGGTTTACTTTTTAAGTTACTGGAAATCTTTTATTAAGAAGAAAATTATACTCTTAAAAGTTTGCAAATATATATTTGGGTCTCTGAACATATTTTTCCATAGAAATAATATCAGATATAACATATAAGAATATTTAAGTTCATTATTTAGCCAAATGCATTTTATTAAAATTATAGAAATCTGGTATTGTTTTCAATTACAGGATTTAAAAAGTGGAAAATTCAATACAAAGAATCTGGTTGGTTTTTCTTGAGGGGTGATATTAAAGGAAATAAAATTCACTTAGAGAAAAACAAAAGAACAGAGAAAATAAAGATAATGTTGAGGGGACTTGGGGCTATTTTCAAAGTCTTTAGAGGTCTCTGGTCTTGTTATGTTCAATTGTATTTTAAAGCTATATTTTTCTTTCTTTTTAGGAAGTCAGTTAACACTGTTCATATTGTTATGATTAGAGCTACTTTTTCTCCTCTCAAATCTAATTAAGAAAAGAGACAAAATGAGGGTAACATTTTTCTCAGACTTGCAAATGAAGAGGTAGAAAAAATTTTATGAGTGTTCCATTGTACCATTATGTGAAATAATGGTGCTTTGACCTTAGATGTGTACTACTGCTTTTCAAGAACTGTAAGATCATTTTTTGCATTTCCTTATATTTTGAAGTTTCTTAAAATATGCCTTAAGAAGCAGCAAACTTTTTCTTAAACTTGTGAGAGGGCTTTCTAGAAAATGTCTAAGACTCAATAGATTGCTTTGTTCAAAATACTGAAACAACCACAGCTTCCCTGTAATTCTTTCTATCTTTCTAAATTGGAAAGGCAATACTGTATAATACTGAGAAATTAGTTACAGTAAGGACGATGAAACTTCTAAAGCACTGTAGTTGTACAAGTACACAAAGACCTAAATGTTTCATTGGGTGGACCAGGGTAAGAGAGGTGAGATTCAAAGCCACTATTGTATCTAAAAACTTTCTGCCTCAAGCATACATACTTTCTTTCATGCCTCTGGGATGAAATTTTAAAACTTCCATGAGTGTTTAAATGGTATTAAACTAAATAGGATAATTTCTAGAACTAAAACCAAAAGAGAAGAATGCTTAGTGACATTGTGTCTTGGAATCAGAGCAAAACAATCACAGGCCTTGTCTCAGTGGCCACCAGTGGCAGAGCCCCTTCCACTGCCCTCTAACCTCATTCTCTGCAAAGTGTAGGGGAACACAGAAAGAGACAGGGTACTCTTGCTGCCTCACTTGAGCTGTTGTGGATTATTTTAGAATTTTTACTGATTACAATATCTCTCCACTTTTCCCAAAATTTAATCTACTGAAGGTCCAACCAATTGCATTAGTAACAACCTGCTGCTTTGTTTTATAATCATGTTAACATAAATTTGGAGATTTTCAAAGAACTTAGTTTTTGTGCAGTCCCATCTTTGAGTCATCCAGAAAGCAATGCTTTCCTAGTTCAAAATCCTTTGTGGTAGGCACATTACCCTTTCAGTTTTAAGAAAGAACATTATAATGGATCAGTGATTTATATAAGATCCCTTGGTAGGTGACAGAGATAGGATCTGACCTATAACCAATCATAGTACCTCTTGTGTCCTAAAAATAAGATTAATTGTGTCTCTTGAGATGCCTAAATTTTTTTTGCCAAAACTATAATCCAAGTCACCAAAAAAAAAAAAAAAAAAAAGTATTTTAACAACTCTCTTGATTAGTTGTCTTCAGAATAAATTTCCAGAATCAGAAATGTGCTTCAGCAGTATTTCACCTTACTCCACTGAGATCAGGGCTAGGTTCAAAGCACAGTTTCCAGAGCTAAGCTGCCTGTGTTCAAAAGCTTGCACAGCTATTCACTAGCTGTGAATCCTTGATGAGTTAGTTCATCTCACAGTTCTTAATACATAACAGAAAACTACTGGGTGAATCAAATGAATTAATACATTTGAAGTTTGGCACATAGTTTGTTATTGCTGCATCACCAAAAGTTGTGGTTTAGATCTGAAATGGCCCCCAAAGCCTCGTGTGTTTCGGAGGTGGATCATGGGGGTGCTATGTCATGGGTAGATGAGACCTCTGATGAGTTTACAACTCAATGTGATGTTAGCAGGTAGGATTGGTGGACAGCGGCTCTCTGTGGGTGTAATTTAGGAGAGCATATTTCCATTCCCTGCTTCTTCCTTGACTCTGTCTGCTTTGTGGCTCCCGTGAGGTGAGCATCTTTTCTTCCTCCTTACCTCTCTGTCATGCTGCCTTTCCTTGGAGCTAGCACTGAACCCTTTAAATAAAAGGAGCCAAAATAATCTTCTACTTTAAGTTTCAGTGTCAGGTATTGTGTCTTACAGATGAAAAAAGTAACTAAGACACCAAATTACAGTTGAGATGGTTTGTATGAATTTGCACTCCCTAGTGGTAGATACTTTTATTACATTGTAAAATTTTGAGTATGAATTTACTTATTGAATTTGTACAATCTTGTGAGTGCGTGCCCAGTTCTTGACATGTTTCTGGTTCTCAGGTTCTCAACTCTGTCCAAAGAGCTTCCTTATTTTAATGGCCTCAGAGCTAATTGCCGCTCACTATTCCAAAACTGCCACCCCTGGCCACAGCGTTCCATCACAATTGTGCAGATTGTCCGCAATAACATCTCAAATGATATGCAGGTTTTTCACCAATTTCTAGCCTCTAAAGTGTTTAAAGTAGTCTGCAAGATGTCTTCAGTTTTAACCTTTTTCCAGAAAATTCACTGGTTTCCCCAAATTAGCTATGACTTCTGAATGTTCCACTTGTAACCAAGTGCACAAGGCTGCATTTGATTGACATTCACTTACACTTGTTTAGCATGCCTTACCAAGTGCCTCCTTTGGGCTAGCCCTGTGCCAAATATTGGAAATAGAAAATGAGGTAGGTACAGTCTCAACTTTCCAGGAGTATGCAGTGCAATTTGCAACCATGTCTCCACATTGTCTGTGTCATACCAAATCTATAATTCTAGGAGAGCAAGCAGAATTTGGAGTACACAGAAAATGCACCAAGATATAGTAGTATGCGACAGGCCTCCAAACTGAACTTCGTTTCTGGCAAGCCATTCAGAATGGACACAGAATGACAGGTCTGCAACAACATTCCTCTGTCCTCAGTTATGATGATTACTGTCCCTTTTTAAAAGCTTCCAATATTTCTGCACATTCCCAGAGTCTTCTGTGAGCTCCTAAATTCAGTTATGGGGATCACAATTCCTTTGCCTGATACCTGGGCCTCAAACAGTGATGAAATTGGGCTTTCACGTGTTTATTGTTTATTTGGTTGGCTGGTTGGTGAGTGGGTGATGAGAGGATTTTTGATATTTATTCATCACTTTCTCTCCCTAGAACTCAGATATTGGTGTGTGGGGATGGTCTGAATTCCAACTGAGAGTCTTGCCCCACCTCACAACTCTCTTCTCCTCTGCAGGACCTGAAATACACCCACCCATGTCTGAGTTCTTTTGGAAGCACAATTTATCCTGAAGCTGGGAACTTTGTTCTATATTCTTATAAAAAATGACTATACATAAATGTTATAGGACTATTACACCAAACATTAAAAAATATATCCAACTTCTTTAAGGTATTGTGTTGCAGTAGTAGTCTATAAAATTTGTCCCTATGCCCTAAATTTTCTAATGATATGTCCTGTAACTACATAGATTTTATATTGAAAAACTTGTCTGTACATATTGAAGAGAGGCATTACGCTTCTGGAAAATCATCCCCTCTCTGACCAGGCTTCAGCTGTTCTGGGCAGACCTGACTCTAAGGTGGGGCTGACATCAGGTGTTGATCCAGCCCATTTGCTACAGGCAAATTTCTGAACGGGACTGGTCAGGAAAAGGAATGCTAGACAAGGTGTGATGGTTAACCTTGCTTGTTACCTTGACTGAAATACCTAGGACACGAGTAAAACACAATTCTGAGTGTGTCTGTGAGGTTATTTCAAGAGATGATTGGTAGCGGGACAGCAAGCTGAGGGGGGAGACCTGCCCTGAATGTGGGTGGTAGCATCAGAAAGCCTGGGAGCCTGGATGGAGCAAAAGGTAAGAAGGAGGAAGTTCCCCAGCACCGCTTCTCCTCACCCTCCCCGCTCTCTCTCTCACCCCCCAACCTCCACTTCCTGGCCGCTGTGACAGGACAGCTTTCTTCTGCCATGTCCTTTCCCCAGTGTTTCTGTCCCACCACAAGCCCCACTACTAATGGGGACAGCTGGCTGAAACCCCTAAAATTGTGAGCCAAAATAAACCCTTCCTCCTTTAAATTAATGTTCTCATTTTGTCACAGAAAGCTGACTAAAATACAGAGAAACTGTGACAGACACTCAAGTTAACACCTAGCATGCCAAGTACAAGAACAGTTACTAGAGAGTCTAATCTGAAGTGTCATCATCTAGTGGGGTATAAATTCTCATGGTTAAGGTTGGCTCAGGACCTGCAAATGGTGACTTTTATGGATATCACCCTGCAGGCAGAGGCAATTGTGTTTCACAAAGCCTGACTATTTTCCAGTCCTTTTAATACAGGGAAATAAAAACTCCCAACCTGAATGATATCTGGGATGAGTTCGTGTTCCCTAAAATCGAAGAATGAATTTTAGGAATGACGGAAGTGAAGAGCAGAATATATTTATTGTGGGAAAGAAAGCTTCTGTCCAAGAATGGGACAGAAGGGAGGAGAGCAAAACCCGAAGTGAGGTGGGTCCAAGGTAAGGGAAAAATGGACAAAACCATGTTCAGTCAATAAGAATTGTTCAGGTAAAATTGATTAAATTGGGATCAAATGGGGAAGCGAGTCACATAGCAAGCGGGCATGAATACAGAACAGGGGCTTTTCCTGTAAGGGGTTGGGTCATGGACTCTTCAAGGTGATCACTACCTATTTAGAATATCAATCCCTGATGTCCACCCCTAGGGAGGTATTTGGGTGCATTTGTTTAGTCCTTTGTCCTGAGGTCTGGCCCACAACAAATACATATCTTTCATGTTAGCTCCTTTGAGGGCCTGGCCCTATCTGACTGCCTATAATATTTCTTTTTTTTTTTTTTTCCCCCGTCTTTTTGAGACAGGATCTCGTTATGCAGTTCAGGCTGGCCTTGAACTCACTTTGTAGCCCATGCTGGTCTTGAACTCGCAAGGATCCACCTGCCTCAGCCTCCTAAATGCTGGGATTACAGGCATGTGACACCACACCCAGCTGCCTATAACATTTCTGTCTAACTCAGCTGCCTATAACAGTAGCACATCACGGTGAGAGGGTGTGGTAGAGAAAAAACTCACTCATCCCATTGCTGGGAAGCAAAGAGACAGACCAAAGGACTGAGGTTCCTCAGTCCCCTTGAACAACGTGCCTCCAGTGACCAAAGATGCACCAAATGCTCCTCCTTCTAAAGGTCCAGAGCACTTTTCAGTAGCACCACCCTGAGGCCTGAGGCTTTAACACCTGACCCTGAGGGACGTTCAACACCCAAACTATAACACTATGTTTTTGCAACTTCTTTATCAGAAAAAGAAAAAATCCTTATTTATTTGGCTTAATTGTTCTTCAGTCATTTTAATGTCTCCTTATAGTAGTTTCCCTGTACTTACTAGAACTTTAGAAGGTAGTATTAACCTGTGCTATAAGTAGTAATAGGGTGACTTGATAATTTTATAGTATTTTAAAACACAATCTACAACCACATGATATTTTAATGTGCTTTATATCTAATTTATGTTAGGCTTGGCCATTGTGTTTATTTAACCTTTGTCATTTATGTTAATATTGTGTGTGTCATTTCCTTCATTTCTTTTGTTTGTTTTCTTTTTGAGACAAGGTCTCACTATGTGGTTCAGGTTGGCCTTGAACTCTCGGATATGTAGCCTAGACTGTCCTCAAACTTGCAGGGATCCTCTTGCCTTAGCCTCTTAAGTGCTGTGATTACAGGCATGAGCCACCCCACCCAGCCGTTCATTGCTAATTTTCAGTCTATGGTGATTGTTTTGAAAATCTGAAAAATTAAAATTCTTTCATTATAAATCAAAACCTGTTTATTGTAAAAACTTAGTAATGCAGAAAAAATATAAAGAAAAAATTTAAGTGATCCATAATCCTGCCACAAGGGAAGATCACTGTAATATATTTTTGCATCATACAGCTAAACAGTCTTTTAAAAAATCACAACATAATTGCTGGTTTAGCAAGGCTCCGCACGTGTACTATTCTCATAATATCCTTTTAAGTGGTTTCTTTCAGCAAAATTACTCTGCTGCTACCATAAAATCTTGCCCCTTTGTAAACCTGACGGGCCAGAAGCAGCACTATTCTGAGGCACTGCATGATAGTACCTCCCCGAAGACGTCCACATTATGGTCCCTGGGACCTGTCAAAATAATGTGTTGTGTTGCAACTGAGGACTCAGCTTGCAGGATTGAAGGTTGCTAATCAATTGCCTGATTATCCTGGATTATCCAGTTAGGCCCAATGTTACCACAAGGTTCCTTACAACTGGAAGGGGGAGGCCAATGAGGAGAGTCAGAGAAAGGGAAGGTCAGAGAGAGGCTATGCTGCTGGCTTTGAGGCTGGGGAAAAGGAGCCATGAACCCAGGAATGAAGGAAGTCTCTAGCAGAAGAAAATCCAAAGAAATAGATTTTCTCCTAGAACTTCCAGGAAAGTGTTGCTTGTTGACACCTTAATTTTAGCCTACTGAGACCCATAGCAGTCTTTTGAACTATAGAACTGCAGTTATTTTAAACCACTAAGTTTGTGGCACTTTAATATGCAGTGAGAATGCTATGGTTTAAATCAAGACTGTCCCCCAAGGCCTCGGGTTCACAGGGATGGCTTTTGAAAGGTGAATGAATCAGGGGGTAATAGAGCTGACTTGCTGTTAGGAGCGGGGGTGGCCTGGTCAGAAAATGTGGGTCACTAGGGGCATGTACTTATATTAAATAGTCACTAAATTTGTGGTGCCTTTTTACGCCGTGATAGGAAGTGGAAATCTTTAGGTTTTTCTTTTCCTCTACTCTGTCAAAAAAAAATAAGGGCTCCCTATATGCACCAGGCATTTTATTAGCATTATGCTAGATGCAGAGAATAGTAGCGATCAAACTGACAGTAGGAGACAGAAGAGAGAAAAACAGAACTGAGGCCACTTTTAATTCCAGAATTTAGCCATCAGTTTCCTCAAAGAACCTTAGCCTCAGCCCTTTGCTATACTGAAAGGAGACAATTTTCTGGGTCACTCCCTTTCTACAATAATCTTTTGAGAAGCAGCACTGACTATCTTTGCTTAAGGCTATCATGTCAAAGATACTTGTACAGCAGATAGCAGATAATACAGAGTAAACAAACTTTAGGTTTGAAAATAATGACATAGACATAATATCTATAAAAAAGAAATTTCACAGTGGTTCTTTTGGGGAGGGAAGGGGAAATTTAGAAAGATTGAGATATGTTCAGTGCATGTACCAATTCCCCATGAAAGATGTGATCATTATATGCTGCAAACATGTACTAACAAAAAATTAGAATTAAAGAAAAAAGCCAGTTATGGGATACAAATTAATAATCTTTTTTTTTTTTTTTTTTTTTTAATGGTCTTTTTGAGAGAAGGTCTCACTATGCAGTTCAGGCTGGCCTTGAGCTCACTTTGCAGCCCAGGCTGGTCTAGAACTCACAAGGATCCTCCTGCCTCAGCCTCCCAAGTACTGGGATTACAGGCGTGCGCCACCACGCCTGGCTATAAATTAATAATCTTGATTATAAAATATAAGAATGATTTCAGTAAAAATAAAAACAAAATGAAAAACCAGGAAAAGTAACTAAGTCATACTATATTAAAAATTGGTTGAGGGAGTAATTGGTATATGGAGTTTGCTCTGGAAATACATTCTGGTGGGAAAACAAAATATGCATATAAATGTATATACTCTGATGGAAATTAGAATTAGCTACTTCTTTAAGACAAAATGATGAAATTAGAAGTGGGAAAGGGAAGAAGGGAAGAACAAGGCAGGGACATAATAAAAATTATAAAAATGTTATTATGCATGCATAAATACTCTAAAATGAAACTCATTTTTCTGCATATTAACTAATATGCACCAATAAAGAGGTTAAAACAAATTATAAATAAGTAAAATGGAAAAAGTATACTTCTTTTAAAAACACCTAATTAAAATACTTAGAGGGAAGTTTTCAAGTGTCATACCGAAAAGATGATGTCTCACATACCCAATGGATTACTTTTAAACAAACTACTCCTGAAGCACTGGAAAAAGCAATGCCTTCAGGCTCTGACTATGTTTCCCTACTCTCAGAAGAGAAATCTGTGAGTCTTGAGCAAAAGAATCTTGAAAAGATATCAAATAATCAATTGCCACATGTACAAAGTAAAGGGGAAACACTTTACAGTGCTCTTTTGTTTATTTGTCTTGATTCCACAAGTGTGCTTTTCATTTGACTTCTTTGTAAATGTTTCCTTACCAGCAAGTGAAATAAAGCAGCTCAGGATATTCATTCCAATAATTTGGATTAAAGTATTGCAAATATAAAATAAAATGTAAAAGAAAACTTCCCCATATTTATCCAAGAGCCTTATACATTCTTAAAGTTTTCCTCATGTTTACTATACAACAAAGAAAAATAGAAGAAAATAAAATTATATAAAGTACTACCACTCCAAGATAGTCTCTGTTATATTTTGCATATTCCAGTATTTTGGGACTGTGTGTTTTACACATTATCACATAGCAAAACATAATAATGAACCTTCTTTTTCACTATAAATGGAATATATTCTCACCAAAGAAATTTTAGGAAAACTGTAATATCTAAAAAGAAAGAAATCACCAAAGTAAACAATCAATTGGGTTATGATAAATCAAATATACAATAAACTATTAAAGATTCAGCAAGAAAATCAATTAGTTTCACCAATTTCTAGTACTATACATTTCCTAATCAGATTAGAAAAATTAAATATTGCACATAAAAGTAACACTAGAAAGCTATACAAACTTTATATAAACACTTCATCAATGTTTTCTGGAGGACAAAAAAGTCTAATTACTAGAAAAATTGACTGAACTATCAAAAATGTATAAAATCTAGATATATAAATTGAAAAATTATATCACTGCTTGATTTGTAGTATAGTAGCGAGCACTCTAAAATACTGAAACTGAAAAAAAATACTGAATCAAGATAGAAAGTAAAAGTAAACCAAAAAAAGGATTTCCGCTGAACCAGTTTAAGTAACTTTGTAGGATGTGAGGTTGGTGTATAGCATTACTAATAGTACACTTTAAAGCAATAAGGTAGATCTCCTCTTAGGAAATATCCTCATCTTCTGACATAAGCTAATAGGTGCTTTGAGAATAAGTAAACTAGAAATGGCCAAAAAGATCTGAGAAAAGTCATATATTATAGTTTTCTCCTAGAAATATAAATAATATCAGCATATTAAAGACTCCGAGAAACCAAACATCAAACCTAACTTCATTATTTCAGAATTTCTCAGATTTGTTTTTCTTCTAACATTCATGAATAGCTTACAAAGATGTCCTGCATAATACTGTTTAGGATGTAGTTTCCATAATTTCTTTTTCAGCACATTTGTTGTTTGTGTATAGGAATGCTACTGATGTTTCAGTGTTGACTTTGTATTCAGCTATGTTACTGAATTTAGTTATTAAATCTAGAAGTCTTTTGGTGGAGTTTTTGTGGTCTTCTATTTTTAGAGCATCATGTCATCTATAAATAATGATAATTTAATTTCTTTCTTTCCTATTCTTATTCATTTTAATTCTCTCTCTTGTTTAATTGCTCTGGCTGTTTCCAGAACTATATTGAATAAGAGTGGACCTCCTTGTCTTGTTCCTGATTTTAGCATGAAAGCTTTCCGTTTTTGTCCATTTAGTATGATGTTGGCTGTTGGTTTGTCATAAATGGCTTTTATCAGATTGAGGTAAAGACCATGTACTGTGAATATCTGTGGGATTTTTATCATGAATGAGTGTTGCACTTTATCAAATGCTTTCTCTGCATCTATTGAGATGATCATGTGATTTTTGTCTTTGGCTCTGCTGATATGGTGTATTACATTTATTGATTTGCATATGTTGAATTATCACTTCATTCCTGGGATGAATCTCACTTGGTCATAGTGTATAATCTTGATTATTTGCTGCATTCTATTTGCCAGTATCTTATGGAGGATTTTTGTGTCTATGTTCATTAGGGAGATTGACCTGTAGTTGTCTGTAGGGAGCAGCTGAAGTTGGAAAGTGGTCACATGTTGGGGACAAAGCAAGGCCAAAGTGCTTAAGGCAATCAAGCTACTTGCCTGAGACAATTCCAGTCATTAGTCGCTAGACAACCCTGTGTCATGTGATACTAACTTTGTCAAATGTATAAATAAATGTCCCTACCATGGTTGTTCAGTTCCTTTCCTCCCATCCAGAGAAAGGGCTCCACCTAACCCTAGCTTTTATCTCTTGTCTTTATTTCTTGATCCTCTTGCCACTTTTCCTCAGGAACATCAAGAGCTGCATGGGATGCAGCAGTTTTCTTTTTTGGTTGAGTTCTTCTCTGGTTTTGGAAAAAGGATAATCCTTGCTTCCAGAAATGATTTTGGAAGTATTGCTTCCCTTTCAATTTCCTTAAACAGTTTGAGCATTAGTGGCTTTAGGTCTTCCCTAATTTCTTGTATAATTCAACAGTGAATCTGTTAGAACCTGGGCTTTTCTATGTTGATAGATTTTTAATTACATGTTCAATTTCATTGGCTGATATTGGGTAATATAGAATTTTACATCTTCTTGATTTAGTTTTGTTAATTCAGTTGTGTCTAGGAATACGTCCACTTCTTCTGTGTTTCCCACTTATTAGAAAATAGATTGTCATAGTAAGTATTCATAATCTTCTGGATCTGTAGGATCCATTGTGATTGCTCCCTTTTCATTCTTAATTGCTTGGATTTGTGTTTTTTCTTTGCTCTTTTTGAGCTTTGCTAATGGTTTATCAATTTTATTTATTTTTTCAAAGATCCAATTTTTTGATTTATTGATTCATTTGGAATCAGAAGAGACCTAGAATAGCAAAAGCAATTTTGGGCAACAAAAGCAAGTCAGGGGGCATCAAAAGCCTTGACTTGAAATTATACTACAAAGCTACTGTGATAAAATCATCATGGTATTGGCAAAAAACAGACTGGAGGATCAGTGAAACAGAATAAAAGATGCAGACACAACTCCAAACACACTCAGGTACCTTATCTTTGACAAAGGAGCCAGACATGTTCACTGTAAGAAAGATAGTCTTTTTAACAAATGGTGCTGGAAAAATTGACATTCCACATGCTAATGACTAAAACTAGACCCATGTCTATCACCATGCACTAAAGTCAAAATGGATCAAAGATCTAAATATTAAAATAGAAGCACTCAATCTGCTGGAAGAGAAAGTAGGTAGAAATTTTGAAGACATAGGTATAGGCAGACTTCATGAACAAAACCCAGACCACACAAGAAAGACTACAAAGAATCAACAAATTAAAAAGCTTTTGCACAGCAAAATAAGTGACCAACAGAATGAAAAGACAACCAACAGAGTGGGAAAAATTTTTAGCCAATTGTCCCATAGACAAAAGACTTGTATCTAGAACACACAAAGAATTGAAAAAAATCAGACCTTTCAAATTCAAAGACCCAATTTAAAAAATGGGCATCCTGAAATGAATATGTACTTCTCAGATGAATAAAATAGCAAATGAATATATGAAAAAATTTTCAACACCATTGGTCATTGAGAGATGCAAATTAAAACAACATTGAGATTCCATCTCACCCCAGAAAGAATGGCTATCAACAAATCAACCAATAACAAATGCTGGAGGGACTGCGGGGAAAAAGGAACACTTCTCCACTGTTGGTGGGACTGTAGACTGGTGCAACCCCTGTGGAATTCAGTGTGGAGATTCATTGTAAAAGTTGGATTAGAGATCCCATTCAACCCAGCTATTCTGCTTCTGGGTATTTTCCCAGAAGAACTGAAAACATCATACCACAGCAATGTATGTGCACCCATGTTTATAGTAGCACAATTTGTAATAGCTAAATCTTGGAAACAACCCAAATGCCCATCAGCCAAGGAATGGATAAAAAGATGTGGCATTTTTACACAACAGAGTACTACTCAGCCATAAAGAAGGACAAACTTGAGACTTTTAAAGTGAAATAAATCAGACCCACTTGTATGAACATCATATTGTCTCACTAGTGTGAGAAGCTGAATGAGTAAATAATATCCAGAGTATAAAATAGATATGGTGAATTGAGAAGAAACTGTTCAAAAGAAAAGAGAAACTGACTAGGGAAAGGGGAAAGGAAGAGAAAAGGGAAAAATATACATATACAAAAGATAGTTAAGATAGTTATACAGCTATTTTCTTAGTTCATTGAAAAGAAAGGTTGATTCTAATACTGTTTCAATATTTCATACCTATATCTTGTACTCTGAAGACATACAGTGAAGATAACAATATGTAATATGTTAATTATTATTACTCTCCTATTATCCTACTTTGAAACTGTTTTATTTTTATTTGTATCTTTTTCTCTTTCAAATAAAAAAATTAAAATGTGAAAAAGACACAGGAAATGTGTTTATACCATACACTTTGTTACTTATATTTTGTTTTAGTTTTTTGAGAGAGGGTCTCAGTATGGGCAGAAATGGCATAATACTTGAAAGACATTATTCAAGAGCCTAACATAAATACCATCAGCACAAATACGATAAAATAATTCAGTGTGTCAAAACATAACACAACAGAACTTAGAAACTATAACTTGTCATTTATTATTCTCACAAGTAATAACAGAGAGAATGTTATTAACAAATGAGAGGTTTAGTCAGGGAATGTGCAATGAAATAATATCAGAACAAAGCAAATTGGTGCTTTTTAAATTACTGCCAGGAAGATCACATGAAACTTGACAAGAGGCAATGTTTGGACAAAGCATCTTTATATTTTCAGATTTACAGAGTGGTTCACTTTGAATATTAAATAACTACATTTAATCAATTTTCACTCTTTTTAGACTGCTAGAGATAAATTAATTTCAGACTAATTTCTAACACTTTTGGTGAAGAAATACATTTAAAGTGAGGATTTGTGTTAATCAAGTACCCATCTGTCTTCTATATAAGGCCATTTAAATCTTCTCCAAATCTCTTTTAAAATCTGTGCATGCTTTTGCTGGGAACATTACTTAAATATTTCTCCTGAAAATTAGGACACACATGCATTATCCATGAGTCATATGGCCTTGAGTACACAGATTTCAGATTTTACTCTGATGAGCTCATGTAATTCCCCTCATTTTGTTCATTACCTCTCACCTTGGTCCTCTCATATCCTCCACACCGTCCTTTCCGTCAGAGTTGTTCACACTAAGTCATCCAAGACATTTGCTTAGCTCTGGGATATAATATATTGCTGTTTTCTCTGTGCGTGCCTGTGCTTTGAATGTATATCATTGTTTTGTCCTATAGAGCAATTCTATATTTCTGTATTGTATTCCATTGTATATATACACATGCCACACATTGGTTGGCCATCTCCCTAGTGATGGGTAGCCAGGCTGCCTCTACCATCTGGCCAACACATATAATGCTAAAATACTACTCTTATAAAGGATGTGGGGAACAGTATCACCCAGACGTGGGAGTGATATGCATGTAGATTAGATGAATACATGCATAGCATAACAATATGTCAAAGGGGGACCACTTGCAAATGGCAGTACTCTTAGATTATGACAGAGCTGAAAAATTCCTATCAGCTAGTAGCATCACAGCCTTTATAACAGAGTAGCACAATATAGTACTCGCATGTATGTGTTGAAAATGGTGTAGACAAACTTTCCATGCTGATATTTGTGTAAATAGTATAGCACATGCAATTATGTACAATCCATAATACTAGATAATAAACAACTATGTTACTGGCTCATTCATTTACTACACAGTCCCTTCATCTTTTTGGGGGGTGTACTCCTTGTACTTATAAAGAAAACCTCTACTGTATAGCAGTATGCCATGCCACACCAGTGGCAGATTCACATACTGGAGGCTAACTGCGCCTTTGGATTGCATGGAGGCCTTGTTGAGCGACTGACCTGTACTTATCTAGGTTTATGTAAGTATACTCCATGGTGTTTTACATGTTCTCCATCTACCTTTTGTGGAGAGCAAAATTCCCTAATGGTGCATTTCTCACAACATACCCTGTCATCGAGGGACCTGTGACTATAACTAAAGTGTGAGTTTACACTTCTCCAAACTCGCGTGAGTTTTCTCATTTCTCCTCATTTTGGTCAGCACTTAGTGTTAGCCAGCTTTCTAATTTTTACCAGTTCTTTAATGTTGACAACTTGAATTTCTCTAATTACAAGTGAAGTGGAACCATCTTTTCATTCACATAGAGCTTTTTTTTTTTTTGAGACAAGGTCTGAGTAATGTGCCACAACTGGGCTTGAATTCATGGTCCTCCATCTTTATCCTCCCAATAAAGATAGCTGGAATTACAGACATGTGCCTCAACTTCAGCTTGAATTGTCTATTTTTATTCTTGTTCAATTATTTAGAGTCCTCGGAGATTTTAGTGGTTCCCTGCTTGCATATTCTATAGTTAATCACTTCAGTTTTACACTTTGAAAACATCTTCCTCTAGTCTAGTGTCAGGTGGAAGCTCAGTCTCAGGTTTAGCAGTTTTAACAAATCACTAAGAAGCCTGATTTTTTTAACAAGACCAGAAGTTTTACTGATCTCAGTGACACTTGTGTAGAGGAGTTTCTGGTTTTTTCATTTATCTGTAAGCACTTGACCGGCCACTCAGACTGGCACAAGAAGAGTCTTGTTCTATCCATGTCAATAATGATACTATATTAGTATCCACAGAATATGGGAAGTCATGATACTATATTAGTATCCACAGAATAATGGGAAGTCATGACCAGAGTTAATCTGCTTCAGTGTTCTCCATCTACCTCATATGGAGAGCAGGTGGACTTGCTGGGACCATTTCCAGGAGAAATATAAAATTTTATTGCCAGGGCAACAACCAAGTAGACTATTCTTGATAGGTGTTCCCTGGGCTCAGGTACAAAATCATCAGAGAACAAGGATAAATCCTTCACGAGATTAGGAAGAAACTTCAAAATAAAAGGGAGAGGGCAGTACAGGACATTTGGAGGACATGTATGGAATGTCACTTCTGATTGCATAGATAAATGAGGAACAGGTTGTATTCTCAATTTAGGGGAGACCAGCTTTAAATTTAGGGAAAATATCTGGTGACCTTGGATCCATTATTATCAGCAATGAAAGTGGAAGAGGGCTGCAACAAAGAGGGGGAGGGGGCAACCGAGGCTTAAATCATGGACAGATCTGGATGTCTTAGATGCTTCTTGCTCCTAAAATAAATACTTCGAGACTAGAATTCCATATTTCTGCTGGGAAAACTGAATGAGAGAATTGTGCTGCTATTACTATTCCTGTGACTATATTTAGCTACGATCACTGTTCTACTCCCCCTCCATCTCTGCCAGTCTACTTAGCTCTCTGGAGCAGCATATAGAGTTTCAGATTAAATACTGATGCTCAGTATTAAATACTGATTAAAATTAAATATTGATTAAAATACAAATTCAATACTGATGTTCATATATAGACATACTACTGTGGAAATATATATATATATATATTCTTATTGTTCTCTAGTGTTGAGATAAATCACCAAAAAACCAATAGTTTTAAACAGAACCAAAGAACTGTCATTGGTGAAAATAATATGGAAATAATGATCAGGAAAAAAATCTCATATCACTAAGCAGTAGTGAAGGGTGACATAATTAATTTCTATTAGCTTTGTTAAGCCAATCCCAGAAAGTTATTACTTTTGATACGGAAAGTTTTTTCAGTCTTAATACTAAAAATCCATTCATATGTTTTCAATTTTATCTAAAAGTTGGACTTTAAAAATTACCACATGTCAAGTTTCTATACAGTATGAAAAAAACTTCCACAGTTACTGAAAATGAATAGTAAAGTTTTCCAGGATTAAATTTATTTCTTAATATATAATTACATGAGATAAGACTTTCTTCAAATATTTCAAGCAGAACAGTATATCAAAATGAATGTAGAATCCATCAATCTGTTACTAAGCCAGACATTTAACAAATTTGAAAAAAAATGTTAAACAATGTAACTCTTCTCAAAATAATTGTGTCTTGTAAAATACACTTCTTCACAAAACACAATGCTCAAGCTAACATATAATGGACAATTAGTTATTTTAAAATAAGTCAGTAATTTTTTTCTTAATTTTAATTTCTAATCTTGTAAATAATGATAATACCATCCACATAAATATAAACTGAACTCTTTGAGTTCTTCAGTTGTTAAAAGAGCAATGGAAACCAAATTTTAAAATGTTTGAGCAACACAGAATTACTTCATTGCCTTTGAATTGCATTTGAGGAATCTGTGATACAAAAGGGTTGCATGACTTGATCTGTCTTTAAACCTAGCTCATTTGATGACTCTATTTTTTTGATGACTAGAATTTTTAAAGTCTATTTTATATATTTAAATCAAAAATTTAATTTTATAAATTAAAATTTGATTTTGTTGAATTTTATTCTAATATAAAAATATTCTTAGTCATATTAAGGTAACTATATGTCTCTTTTGGCATTTTTAAATCCTTCAAAGAACTCTACACAATGAATCATGTCAAACCATATATATTTCAAGTTCCAATTTCCTTGAGAAAGATGGATAGTGTTCCTGTAGAATCAGTTACATCTCGGATAAATTAACAAGCCTTTTTCCAGTTGTATCATTTTATTGAGTTCTACAGGGTCTTAATTAAATGAATGTCAATAATATCAGAAAGGTTTTCATTTCAAATAACTAATGTCTGTAATACCTTATTTATATAATATATACACACAATGCCCTATTTACATATGTACATACATAAACTTTGTATATTTATACATTTATAAGTCATACGTCACTGATTTTCTACTAAAGTTTTGAGGCTTTTCTCAGTTGTCCAAAAGTCATATTCTAAAAAATTATTAAAATGACTTGGAACAATTTTATAGCTTACTGAATTCTAAGTTTATCTTTGTATTTAACTACAACACAATGACAAAAGTCAATTTGATATATGCGATGTAACCCTTCTAAGATTATCTCCAACAATGTAGCATCCTTCATGGTACTAAGTATTTGGCACTATCATGTAATAAATGTTTTTCCACATCAGTATAGACACAAAAATCACACACTACTTGGTAATAAATAGAAACTATTTTACATAGCATCTAAGTGAGGTAAGCTTGTATTATATCATTTTTATAGAACAGGAAACTAAGCTGGGAAGACTTGTTCAGACTTGCCCCTAGGAAAAGTCATAGAGTTACTAGTGAAGCTGATGATACAAATATAGCTTTTGGAGCTTGTAGAAACACAATAAAGGCATCATTACCACTATTTATTCTGCAGTGAAAATCACTTCATGTTTGAGATGTATTTTACTCCACATTAAATTTATACTTCAGGCAACATGAATAAAGGACATGATTAAGTAGCATGTATTGAATGAATCAGATACCAGAACCCAGTTTTTTTGTTCCTCTAATTAACTAGCATCATTACAAACACGAATCTGTTAGTACCTGAATACATAAAAGAAAAATTGCTGACACATGCCTTCCTTGTAAAAGTAGGATTAGAGATCCCATTCTACCCAGCTAGTCCTCCTCTGAGTATCTTCCCAGAAGAATTAAAAACATTATACCATAGTGATATATGTGCACCCAGCTTTATGGCAGCACAATCTGTAATAGCTAAATCTTGGAAACAATCCAAATGTCCATCAGCTGAGGAATGGATAAAAAAGACGTGGTATTTTTATGCAATGGAGTACTACTCAGCTATAAAGAAGGATAAACTTCAGGCTTTTATAAGTAAATGGATACAACTTGAGACCATACTCAAGTGAAATAAATCAGACTCGTATGTATAAACATTTTTGTCTCCCTTGAAACTGAAAGAGTAAATAAGATCCAAAATGTGCAATAGATACTGTGAAAGCAGAAGAAAGTGCTCAAAAGCAAAGAACAACTGGGATGGGAGAAAGGAGAAAAAAATTTTTAAAAAGAAAGAAAGAAGGAGTATTTGAGGGATTATCTGAACTTGGTCTCTGGGTTTGTGGGGTAGGATTAGTTTTCTGTGGCTTTAGGGGGGGGGACGGAGGGAGAGAGGGAGGGAGAAAGAGAGAGAAGGAGAGAGGGAGAGAGGGAAAGAGAGGGAGGGAGGGAGGGAGAGAAAGAGAGAGGGAGTGACAGAGAGGGAGGGAGGGAGGGAGAGAGAGAGGGAGAGGAAGGGAGGGAGAGAGAGAGAAAGAAAGAAAGAAAAAAAGAAAGAAAGAAAGAAAATATCCTGCAAGTCATGCTCCCAGTGAATTCACTTTGTTCCACCAGTCTCCACCTCTTAACAGTTCTACCAGCTCCCAACAGTACCAAG